>NC_079224.1:41716028-41811346 GCF_029633865.1 Lampris incognitus | reverse complement strand
CTTCTAATTGAGTCGTGGTCTCGAGCTGGGTGGAGGTGATGTTTCGGTTATTGTTTTGTGTCGCTACCCAGGATATCGCCTGGCGTGTGGCACTGTGGGTCGTGTCCCTGTGCCCACATCATCTGAGAAAGAAAAGCTGCTAAAAATAGGAAACCCTAAAAAGAAAAGTTACACTATTTTGATATTGCTGCCTTTCATGGCAACAAGTAAAAGGCGGAGGAGGCGTATATATGCTGCACATACTGAACAGATTAGTGTACCTTGCTCGCTCACCCTCTCCCTCCTTTTCTCCCTTTCCGTCTCTCCGACGTCATTCGGTGTGTGTGTGTGTAAAGCAGCCACAAGAATGCAGTGCGAGTGTACGTCACGCAGGAGCACAAGCATGGACAGAAGGCCCATTCTTACACAGCGAGGGTGGGGAGGGCGCGGCGACGCCGAGAGAGAGCGAGAGAGAGGGGAGGGGGAGGGGAGGGGAGGGGGTAGGAAACAAGGGCAGAGATGCAAAGGGGAAGGGAAAGAGAGGACTTGTCAAGACGTCTGTGGCGGAGGGGGACCAGAGCAGGACGGAAGCCAGATGCACAAACAGAAAGAGCGGAGGTTTCGGCAGCTGACGGGCCGAGGGGGGGGCCAGACCCGGTCCGCCGCTTGAGAAGTGCCTACGGGGGGTAAGGTGACACTTTCAACATCTGTTTACAGCCAAGCGGCTCGGCATACTGCTAGAGCTGCCGAGGGGCAACGCTGCCTTGCCTCGCCGTGCCCGTGGGCAAGGGGTGCCGACGTTCACGTTGCCCTGCGAAAACGTGTTGTCTTGTATCATTTACGCCGTGGGTTAGATGCCGGATAGGAAGCTGAGGGAGTTTTTACAGTGATGGGCTGACAGGATTCCCCGGGCGTCGCTGTAACTTTATTTCTTAACTTTCCTGATGGAGTTTTGAACTCCCCCCCCCCCCCGGTGTCGTTTCAATATAAAGTTTGATGTTTAACTTGTTCGGAGGGGAGAAAGTCACACAAAACGTACTTGGGTGGAATATCTACATCAGGTTTATCTACTGGAGGAGGGCTTTGGGGGGCTGTGCTTAATGAACCTTCGCGGGGAACATCTTGGGATGGAATATTGTGCCGATAATAGCTTTCTGAAAGACATTATCGCTATAATATGATTTTTGGGGGGGGGGGGGGGGGGGGACTATCAACCGCATACTCGCCACCGTGTCCGACTGCCGAGCTTGTTTCCCTCGGTTAGGGACCGGAATTCAAATCACCCTAAATCGTAATTGGGTTGAAAGAAAATATTGTTTTCCCACTCGCCGAGCGCAGAGAACCGAGGTCTTATCAGCCGTCGGTGAGACCAGCGACCGTTACCACCAGACGTTACGCCGCAACGAGGAACCGGCGCTACCGAACGCTCGCCGGCCGGCGTTCTACCAAGAGCCGAAGGACTTGACCCCAAACGTTGTTTGAGGCGTCGTTAAACGCAACATACGAAGAAGACCGAAAAGGCTCTAAATGATGAATGTCGATGGCGGGTATCTGTGTGAACAGATCTCGGTTAAAAATCCGTTCTGGAGAAGTGGGAACGGTTCTGCGGCGACTGCCCGGGGCGAGTCATTAAAGATTGCTGCCTTGCCTTCTGTCACGGCGCCGTCTTTTAGGGGCGCACATGTTCCCTAAATAGACTGACTGCAAACACAACATGTTTTCTCTCTCTCTCTCTCTCTGCCCCATCCTGGCTTTGTGTGCCCCTGAAAGAGCCTTTTCCTGTGCGCGAATGGGTGTAGGTCAACACAATGTCATGAGAAAGTACCTAATCAGGGCACCGTCCTCCAGTAGTGTACCCCTACCAGCAACTATGGGAACTGTGAGGAACGGTGAGGAACGGTTAACAGCCTAGGACCGCTGCTAGGCCTGACCGGCACCGGCATAAAACCATGGAGCAGAGAAATAATGGTGAAGTCCGACTGGAAGTGGAAGACCTCTCAAAATCTGTCTCCTCTTTATGTAGGAAGTAGTTGCATGCTTCCTGTTTTTGTTGTTGTTGTTGGCCTTTTCCGCCTTTATCGGATCGTGATAGTAGAGAGCAGGACAGGCAGGGGAGAGAGAGAGGGGGTGACACGCAGCACAGGGCCCGGCCCGGATTCGAACCCAGGCCGATGCGGTAAGGACTCAGCCTTATGTGGTACACACTCTCTACCGGGTGAGCCACCGGGGGCGCCGGTTGCACGCTGGTTCGGCTCTCCGGATTCACAAAACCTCCATTCAGACCCACAAGTAGCACGCGTGGGTGAGGGGGTTACTTGTGCACCGCTGCACCTACAGAGGGAACAGGTTGGGCAGGACCCACGGCCTCTTGTAGGGATTAAATAGGATGTAGGCCCCATTAATGGTCCTAAAATAGATAACGAGGAGATCATACTCACATGGAAATTGATTACACATAATCAGTACCCATTATGGATGCTGCAAATCCAAGAGTCAGAACACCTTCATGAGTTTCACGGATTGAAACGTCTTTTTCACCCTAACCTTATCTCCCACATTTGATGATGTGTTACTTTAAGTTTGTTTTTTGAAACATTTTGCCAAACACGCTTGCTTTGTATGTTGGGGGGGCGGGGGGGGCACCGACAATTCCCACATTTCGGATGAGTACAAGCATCTCATCGTTTCCCTACGATCCCTGTTGGAACTAAAACGTAGTCGCTTCTCTGTCCGGGTGAACAGCTTTACCGATGACACCGTTATTAGTCACCTCCTCTACGGTTAAACCCATTCATGTGCCTCTCGCAGGCTGCTTCCTGTTCAGTCATATTCCTGCACCGGCTCTCATCCACTCTATTGTTCATCGACTCCATGACTTGCAGCATTCACGGTGCTGTCCTCGTATCTAGAAGGGTTTTTTTTTTTTGGAAGAATAAGTGTTGAATCCTGATTGCAACCCTGCCAAACACCGTCAACACTACCAGAGAAACTGTGCTTACAAGTAAAGCCGAGTCAAGGACAGTATCACAGGTACTGTGGTGCTGTTGTAATGGCCTACAGCAACGAGCGCCGTCTTCAGATTTTACCACAAACGTGAGAATTAGGAATAAAAAGGGGGAAAGGAGCAAATTGTTGGCTTGCTCTGATGGTTACCCAGCTAGCTTAGCAGCCAAACCGTAAAGCCGGGTTGTGCTTCAGAGACCAATGAGGTGCAGTGTGAAGGACCGAGGAGTCCGAGCCTCACTTAAAACGCGTGAATTGAACTTATTGTGGCTGGCTTACAGGGCCGCCGCAGGAGAGAGACGCAACAATTCTCATTTTCACTGCGACTCAGCCGGCTTTTACCGCTAAGCTCTCAGCGCCGGGTTTCCTGTTAGCAAATGAGAAGGAAGGAAGTCGGAGGGTTGACTTTGGGCAAACCAATTTCACACATGACAGCCGCACCGTTTCTATTTGCTCCCCACATGTTGGTGCACCTTGCATGCACCGACTGACAAGCAGCCGAACGCGAGATGGAAATCTTTCTTTTTTTTCTTCTTCTTCTTCTACTTCCTCTTCTTACTGCATGCAGAGTGAGTGCAGGCTTTGTATTTCAGAGCTGGAGAGGTTCTACGAGATAGCGTCAAATCCTTTAAAGAGTCATTTTTAAAAAAAAAATGTTGTCATATAATTGAAACATTAATCGTAAAATGACCAGCGTGATGCCTTCAAAAGTACAAAACGTGAGCCACTGCCTCAAAGCAGTGGAGGGAAGAAAAAAAAAAAAATCAAACGCTCCACATCCACAGAGGAAAAGTCAAATATAACATTTAATTGTTGGGGGTATTTTGTTTGATATCTCCTGCTACACCCTCCCTCCCTCCCTCCCTCCCTCCACGGTAACTACGCTCACGTCGGCAGCTCCCTCAGCAGAGGTTTCAATAGCAGGTTTTTATCGATGGGCAGTGGAGAAATGTAACAATCAGACTTTTATGAAAACTAACGCCGGGTCCCGTCTATCAAACCTCCCCTATGGGAACCATTAGCTCAATATATTCAGATGCGTCTCCTGCAGTTGGCCGCCCTGCCTCACCCCCCCCCCCACCCCCGACTCTCTCTATCTCTCTGTCGATCGCTCTCTCTCTGCCCCCCCCCCCCGTGTCTCAGCGGGGTTCTTAGCGGGATCTGCCCTGAATGACTCCGCTGCAATATTAATGAAGCAAAAGTTGAAGAGCTGCAGTTAACTCTGAAGAGAAAGTGAGGGGGGCAGATGAGAAGTGGGGGGGGGGGGGTATTAAAAAAAAGGCATAAGGAAGGGGAGGGGGGGTAGGCAGAGTGGGAGACATGGGGTCGGTCAGATTCAGAGAGGTGCAGACAGAGGAATGAGCAAGGTAAAGAGGACCGAGGGGAGGCGGGTGGAGGTGAGGAGAAAGTGAGGGGGGCAGATGAGAAGTGGGGGGTATTGAACAAAGGCACAAGGGTGGGGAGGGAGGGAGGGGGGGGGCATGGAGTCGGTCAGATTCGGAGAGGTGCAGAGAGAAGAATGAGAAAGGTAAAGAGGACCGAGGGGAGGGAGGGGAGGGGAGGGAGGAGGAGGGAGGTGGAGGCCAGAGTTCATTCTACTCACTTTCTCTCATTTTTGCTCTACAGAAACACTCGTTTCATTTCCTCGCCGCACACCGAGTGACTGGATTAAATTAAAGTGAGGAGGCAACAGAGGCCGGGAGAACAAAGGAGAGGAGACGTCAGAGAAGCAAAAAGAAAAAGCGGAAAGGACGTGGGATGATGCCAAAACGGTGAAAACAAACTTGGCTGCAACATGCCTTCGCCTCCTTCATCAAGATCAGAATCATCATAAGTGGGAGATTGAAAGCTGACGGTTTGGTCTCTCAGACTTGTATAAACACCCTTTGGTCTCGTGGCCCCTAGACGCCCCGCGCGAGGCAGGGTGGGTGTATAAAGTCTCTCGCTGCCTCGAGCCTTCTGACAGAAACATCTCGCACACAAAATCACACCCAAGTCAGATATTGTGTTGCCAGAAACCCGTCCAAACAGCTGACCGGGGGGTCTACGTTACATCAGGAGTGTGGCTGGACCCCAAAAACAGGTGATTCTGGTGACGCTTCATGAGGACAAGCAACTTATCCGGACGTCTGGACAGTTGGTCCATCAACCAATCAAATGTCTGAACATCATTTCTGACTTGTTCTGTTTTTGCCAAGTCTTTCAGTGAGTCCCCCCCCCCCACTCCTATTTTTACTGTTTTAAACTTCCCCTTCAATAAGATGACCCAATAAGGAATTATTCTTCCGCAACACCGGGTATTCAAGGTAACCGCAAAGTCAGACACAAAGCGTGGATTTGAAAACCTCACAGCCGGCAGCAGATTAAGTGAAGTGGGTCTCGGCTCAGACCGAGAGACGTTTGCCGTTATTTTGACGGCGCTCTCCGGTGTGGCAAGCGGCCCCCCCGTGTCTACCCTATAAACGTTATAAAGCCCTGGGAAGGATTTACTGAAAACTTTTCTACAACCGGTGCCGGCCCGGCCCAGTAACGGCGGCCCCGGCCTCGGGTCCCGGAGCCATGGATCAAGAGAGAGATAGCGTCTTGGATTTTCTGAATCAGCTGTGGAGCTTCGCCACCGACAAGCACAACCAGGGGGTCTACAACACGGTCTGCCTGGTGGTGCTACTGACTCTTCCCATGTTGGTCCTCCTCACTTCTTTGGTGGTGTGCTGTCACTGCTGCTGCTGTCGCCACGCCAACTGTTGCTGCTGCGGGGACACGGCGGCGGCGGCGGGGAGGCCGGAAACCAAGAAGAAGAAAAAGAACGCCGACAACACCGAGGACCTGTGGATCTCTGTCAAAACGGCGCCCGTGACCCCTGACAGAGTGGCCCTGGCCATGGTGTAGGACTCGGGTTTCGAAGCGGCCGTTCTCGGTTCAGCTGGGCTCCACTGCCGCGCCGAGTCTTGGCCGTTGCAGCGTAACAGGACTGTCGCCAAAACACAAACTCCGTCTGGGACACTGAGGAAGCTCAAACGAAGACTCGAGGGGTCATGGAAAGGACAAGAAGTTGCGACAGATACAAATCTTGGTTAAATTATGTAAACAAAGATTTTGTGCTGTTTTTATTCTAATTCGATGTTGTACATGGTGGATTTTCTGTAAATGTTTACACATTTCTATGCTGTTTCTAGTGTATGGTACATAGATGAAGCAATATGCTCCACAGAGGCACATGATAGTACACGGACATATTGTATGTGTGCATGTTTGCATGTGTGTGTGTGTGCGCTATGTGCATGAATGTGTGCTTCTTGTGTGCATGTGTGTGCGAAGAAAAATCAGTGTTAGCGTGAGCACTTTCTTCTCTGGAGCTTCGCTGCCAGCGAAGCTTCGTTGCCCCTGTATGTGGGAGACAGAGTCGATTAAAGGACTGCCTCGGGTTCAGATGAGTACGATACTGCCTGGGTCCCACACGCGGGTTGCAATCTAGAGTAAAGACTCTCTGGGAAGTAGTCTTCTTTACTAAAAGGTTAGCGGCATTATTAAAGCCAGGAACTTAAAACGCATCATCCTTCTGTAATCATTTCTACCCCGCTGACCCGACTTTTACTCCGGCGCTCGCTTAGCTGCTAAACAGCCACGGTTGCATTAGAGCGCGGTAATGCCAACAGGTTTCCATCGCTACGCGGCATTTGAGGAGCCCCCGTGATTTGAAATGCATTCTTCTTTTTTTTTTAATCTTACCAGAACGATTCAGAGCCGTTATCAGTCGGATCCCGTGCATTTCCGAAATGCTTCAGTTTTCAAGAGAAAGAGCGAGACGCTGATTAATCGCACTGGACATCAAGTGGATCTACAATGGCGGTGTCTTTTTTAATCTTTTTTTTTTCCAATGTGATGTCAAGGCCTGTTTAAAGCAGAAGCATCTCTGCAGTCATATCAGTCTGCATCACATTACCATGGTACTAACATAATCTCGGCAGCACGGTGGTGCAGTGGTTAGCGCAGTCGCCTCGCAGTGAGAAGGTCCTGGGTTCGAGCCCCCCAACATTGGGGGTCGTCCCGGGTCGTCCTCTGTGTGGAGTTTGCATGTTCTCCCCGTGTCTGTGTGGGTTTCCTCCGGGTGCTCCGGTTTCCTCCCACAGTCCAAAGACATGTAGGTCAGGTGAATGGGCCGTACTAAAATTGCCCCTTGGTATGGATGTGTGTGTGGGTGTGTCGGCCCCGTGTGATGGCCTGGCCGCCTGTCCAGGGTGTCTCCCCACCTGCCGCCCAGTGGCTGCTGGGATAGGCTCCAGCATCCCCGCGACCCTGAGAGCAGGATAAGCGGTTCGGATAATGGATAGATGGATAATGCCAACAGGTTTCCATCACTACATGACATACATACATGAGCCCCCGTAATTTGAACTGCATTCTCTTTTTTTTTTATCGTTCCAGGACGATTTAGAGCTGCACTGGACATCGAGTGGCTCTGCAATGGCGGTGTCTTTTTTATGTGATATGTCAAGGCCCGTTTAAGCAGAAGCATCTCTGCAGTCATATCAGTATGCATCAGATTATGATGGTGCTAAAATAATCTCGGTGCTCCGGTACGTTTGGGAAATCAGCGGCCCATCGTTTCATCAAAACCCGCGTGGAATTCGCGGGTTGTCTTTTCTCTCCTGGCGTTCAGAAAAAAATCAATGATCAGACCTGTGCTGCATAATCGGACTTGATCTGGAAATGTCAACTCGAGCCCCGGCAGCATTGGGCAATCACCTTTCACTCCTGCAGCCTTCTCATAGGGGTTTCCAGAGAATTAACTTTGTCAAAACATAAGAGGATTTGATTTTGATGATGTTTTATTCTATCGGTCCCGCGACTCCCCAAAGGTCTCTCTGCATTTGTGAAAAACTTTCAGCCCAAGACTGACTACGCATTATCTCTAATGTGCGCCGAGTTTCTACCAGGCTTAGCGGTGCTACATGATGCATAGGAAACAAAAATGACTCAGGATAAATAGGAGAAGCTGCCAGCCTCATCCACTCATCACTCCTGCTCAGGTCCGTGTTGCCCATAGTAATTGCCTGAAGTCCTTGCTCATGTGCGGTCATGTTTGCTCCATGAGGATTCAAGTCATCCAAGGACATTCTTACTAATCTGAAAGGCAAAGTTTTTTTTTTGATCAATTGTTTATTGAGAAAAGTGCAAAACGGAAACATAATACATCACATATTCTACTTTTTCCATCACCCTGCCCCCATATAGCACACACATACACATATAAAGTAAGCTTGTGTGATCGTGGAGATCTAGCAATCACCAAACCCCTGTGTTCCCTCCCCACCCTCCTAATGGCAACCCTATACATACCCTCACCCAGGGCCGCTCATAGAGGGTGGGTGGGAGGGGGAGCCTTCTGGAGCCTATCCCACTTGGGGGGGGGGGGGAATGGAGGCCAGCAATAATCATCCATCCATCCATTCATTATCCAATTCATTATCCAAACCGCTTATACTGCTTTCAGGGTCGCAGGGATGCTGGAGCCTATCCCAGCAGTCAAGGGGCGGCGGTCGGGGAGACACCCTGGACAGGCCGCAAGGCCATCACAGGGCCCACACACACACACACACACACACACACACACACACACACACACACATACCTAGGGAACCGGAGACCCTGGAGAAAACCCACGCAGACACGGGGAGAACATGCAAACTCCACACAGAGGACCTTCCTGCTGTGAGGCGACCACGCTAACCACTGCGCCACCGTGCCGCCCAATAATCACGTTCATCCTAAATATAAGCAATGATAATGGCAATACTTGCCACTGAGTGTGAACTGGCTAAACAGATGGACTCTAAAGACATTATAAAGGACTTTGCATGGAGTAAGACGAGAAAGATGGCTGTATAAGAGGCAACGATGAAGGAATGTGGTGGTTGCCACCTCAAGGCCAACATTTTCTTGGCTGCAGTGAGACCAGCCCATAGAATGTGTCTCTGCTGCAAAGACAAATCTAAAGAGGAGTCGCCGTTAAGTGGAAGCAAAGTCGCTGAGAGCGGGATATTAACTTCAAGCGTGTCACTTAAAGGGAAAGATATTTGCTTCCACAATCGAACCACATCAGGGCATTCCCCGTACACATGCATAAATGGTCCCAGGACGCTGAGTGGACATAGGTCACAACTTGGAGAGTATGACGCCTTCTTAGGAGTGAGGTATTTCTATGAGTGAATTTTTATTGTGTTAACTGATGATCGGGATTTTTAGATGGACCGCACAAATTTTTCCACACCGTGTCCCGACAAATCTCTTCATCATTTATAGCAGATAAGTAGACTCACAGGTCAGTCTCGGGCGGCACGGTGGTGCAGTGGTTAGTGCGGTCGCCTCACAGCAAGAAGGTCCTGGGTTCGAACCCTGGGGTAGTCCAACCTTGGGGGTCGCCCCAGGTCGTCCTCTGTGTGGAGTTTGCATGTTCTCCCCGTGTCTGCGTGGGTTTCCTCCCACAGTCCAAAGACACGTAGGCCAGGTGAATCAGCCGTACTAAATTGTCCCTAGGTGTGAATAGACGTGTTCCCTTATTTACATGCACCAAATGTGCGTACACAGATTGTGAGACAAAAAGGGGCCACGAGTCCTGTGTTTGTAAACGTTACTATGTTCATTTCAAAGAGGTCATCGCGGAGAAATTGATTTAAAATGAAACGAAATGCCTCACAGTTACTGCGCCGTCACTTGTACAAATCGCATTTTTATCACATGCTGAAAGGGAAAAACTCCAACCGAAAAACGAAGAAGACGGATGTGGATTCGTGCGATCCATCGGGAGGACTGGAAGACGTGGTCAGAAGAGCAAATATCCAACACAAAGATTTGTGGAGAACGTTTCATATCTGGTGTGTACCCGTTTCTTACACGAATAAGTATCGTGATTGAACTTACGTAAGTAACAGCTCTAAATGTGATACTGTCCTAGTAGAGCAACTGCCAAACCAAAGTGTGAGTTGTTAATGCCTAGCCCTCCTCAATTCTGACAACGACTCCATCAGCTTTCTTGTGCCGTGATGTTTGACGTCATAATTCGACTCCAGCCCCGATCTCATAACCGTACAAACAATTCAACTACGAGGGCTTACCTTTGATTTGATGCGGCAAAACTTGTTCGCCTTCGATAACGGATGGTAAAAGCAGTCTTGGACATGTCCACCAACAAAGTAATGGTATACTTCTAAAGACTTGTATGCCTTCACTAGTTCTTTCGTAAATGTACTCGGTGTGTCTATACGCCCGTTTCACGCCGCGGCCATCTTGGATTTAAAAAAAACAAACAAGTGGTGGGAACTTAGCCACGCCCCCTTCTTACTCGATCGGAAATCAATGCAGCCGGGGCCAGCAGCAAACATGGTTTGGACTACCAACCTCGGGCACCTACCGTCATTTACCACAAATGACATCGAAAAATGGGCAGAGAAGGGGCATCGGATCCCAAGGGATGTACTGCTAAAAGGATATAGCAATTGGATAGAGGGCTACATCTTTGATATTGAAGGTAAGTTAGCTAGCTAGCTATCCAGCCAGCTAGCTAGGTAAAGGTGAAGGTATTGGTAGTTACCTGAAAATGTGGCCCTGTATCCCTCTTAATTTTCACCACCCATGCCTTACGGGTCTGCAGGCGTTTGGGGAAGCGGTGAAACGTCAAGGATTTATCTCTTTCCCTTCTTTGACAGGAGTTGCAGGATGGTACACAGCAGTACGACATGTTGCTTCCAGCAGTGTTTTCAATGAAGAAGGGGGCGCGGCTAAGTTCCCACCGCTTGGGTTTTCTTTAAATCCAAGATGGCCGCGGCGTGAAATGGGCGTACGAGGCGTTGAGTCACATCCCTCCAGCTGATGTTTGGCAGCTCCGTGACATCACTTGTCCACTGAGCTCCAGCAGCAGAAACGGATCGGGAGGTTTTTCTCCAATGCTTAGCGTAAGTTTCCACTCGTAATGCTTTCTGTCTTCCTGGCTTAGACCTTCAACATAGTCTTGAGATTTCCATTTTCTCAAATTTCTAACTTTTCTCCGTTTAATTTTAAGTTTTATAAGCGTTCATAGATACGCACGTTGCGTCTCCATCACGTTTTGCTACACGTTCTGCGCGCGCATCTTGTTTACAACGCAGCTTTTACGTCACGCGATAAGGGGTCGTATAGGGTTCGGAAATAAATTTGTAAAAAGGCAAACTTTTCAACCATAACTCAGCAGTCAAGGATCTTGTTAAACAAACACAAATGCTTTAGAGACCCCCAGCCAGTGGTTCCCATGAATGACTTCTAAAATAAAACGCTGACGGGTAGAGGATATTGTTAGATTTCTTTTGACCTTTACTTTCAAGATCATCAGATTATTTCAGAATCCACTTGCTGACACACTGTCAGTTTGTCTGAAAGGGTTTTTCCAAGATAAAAAGCTTAAAAAGGACATTTAAATGAATATCAATGGTCTGCACTAACATCTTATCTTAAATAGAGAAGAAATCCAAACATGTCAGCAACATTTGGAGAATTATCTCAGGTGACTACTCCTGGGACCATTGGTGAGACGTAATATGTCGCACATTGTTGCTGTCTGTCTTTTACTGTGTACATGACATGAAAAACAGAAGTATCACATTTCACCATGTTGGTATACGGCTATTGCACAGTACTCCGAGTGCCATTAACACACTGAACCATAACCAAATATATTGTGTTTTTCTCAACATTATAAAAAGCAGAAGCATTCATTTCAGTGTTGTGACAGGGTCTAGGCAAACGGATGGACAGAGAACGGGGACTAGAGAGAGACGTTTTCTTGGCATAGGCACAAAGGCCTTTATTATACACAACTTAAAAGGACAGGGCAACAAGCAAAATATTGTTTTTCCCCAAAGTCCCTTTTTCAAGGATCATTTACCTCTGTGCTTGCTCGCCCCGTAGTTATAGTCTGGTCAAACACAGACATGCATAAATAGGTGTTGGTTACATAACTGCTTACAGCCATGGCTGCAGACTGGCTCTCCGTCTGCAGCTGATTTCCGAACCGTACCCTGTCTCCTCAAGTACATATGTAAACCAAGTGGTGGTAGTAAACAATAGTGACAAGCCTTTTGCAGACTGGCAAAAACCAGAGATACCAGTAAGCTGCGATCAAATTCAAGCACTGGTAGCGGACAAGAGAGCTGTTGTTCGGCTTCATTTCTAAAATTCAGAGTTAACACGAGCATGCAAACCCATCATTTTGTGCATCAGTATCACCTCAGATGCCCTGCTGAGTACCACATCAAGAGAAATCCGCTGAGCAAACCCGTATGAATACAAAATCCGAAAAATGTTTTATACATGTTCCACCAAACAAAGGTACGAAAAGCATATGGTGATATTTCGTATGACAAGTCTCATATCGCAGAATAGGAAAATAGTTTGCGCTCTTGTCAAACAGTCCACAAAGAACTGGGTCTTTAAACAGGTGCCCGAGCTCAATGCATGCAAGATGAGATCTAAAAAAAATGCTCGCACACTGATAACGAAAGGAAATGTCCACACTGAGGTTCAAGGATGCATGAAATCTTCTCAAGTATATAATGGTCCATAGTGCTGTGCAAACACAAGTGCCACCCAAAGAGGTGTGGGGTGAGAAAAGAAAAGAGAAATAAGCGTTTCGGTAAAATACCTTCTTCAGTCTACCATAGAGAGGGCAGGGCACACATCCGAGTCCTATTGATAAGGGCAGGGTTCCCAATCATCAGATAATTAAAGGTACAGGGCCAAGAAAATACTATATAAATAAATCTGATACATAATCTAATGAGAATGCATAGCAGATAACAATATAGAGAGAATAGAATCCAATATCGATATATATAGAATACATCAGTGGAATAAAGTACAGCATGTATGATGACGATCAATAATATACAGTGACGGCTGGTGGTGATATCGGGTGGGTGGGCTAACAAATATAGTATACCCATCTATTGGTCACACTGCAGCAACAGCAACATAACATCTGAGATACCAATTCAGAGCAACGACACTATAGACCTTGTTATATATAGCAAGTGATCTACAACAACACTACAGAGAAGTATAAGAATGGCCTGATGCCAAACTCTCTCGCTCTCTCTCTCACACACACACACACCATTTGACTAGTTTTCTCTGTACACATTAGCACGTGCCTTTTTTTTTAACAATAACAACTAATGCAAGAATGAGGGAACGATATGCTACATGATAGAACAGAATGGAGAATCGTGTAGCCTACAATGTCAGAAAAGGGCTCACCCAAGGACGCACAACAAAACGTGCCCCAACTGAAACGACTGCCCACAAATCCTGCAGCTGTTTTTTTTATATCACAGCTGTTTGGCAGCACACTGTGTCAGACATGGCCCGAATAAAACAATTTGGTAAGCACAGCAGAAAATAACGGTCATCATCCGCCTCATTCCTAACCCCCATGATGCCTTGCGTGAATTATGGGCGCGACTTCCGACGCGTCCTGAAGCGAGACAAGCGATATGTAGACAAGAAAGCTAAACGTGTCCGGTGGTCTTTTAAGACAGTGGTTCTCAACGTTTTTGGGGTCCTGGACCCCCTGCGTATTTTTGATCTACCCTGAGGACCCCTCCACCTGATCTTGGGGGAGGGGGGTTGCAATTTGATAGAAACAGTAGAAACTGCATTCTAAATTGCATTATAGCATTTATTCACTCTTTGGGGCAAAAATAAGAGCTTTCAGTTGTAACTTAGATAAGAGTTAACGAAACAGAATTCTTACGCAGTAACTTTCAGATATATATAACAAAACAGAATATGTATTCAGTAACTTTCAGATATATATAACAAAACAGAATATGTATGCAGTAACTTTCAGATATATGTAACAACACAGAATATGTATTCAGTAACTTTCAGATATATGTAACAACACAGAATATGTATTCAGTAACTTTCAGATATATGTAACAACTGAATCTTTATGCAGTAACTTTTAACAATGCAAACGGGAGCGAGATCTCTTATTAAAATACAATAAATTACACTTGTGAAACAGATGTAATTAGAGAAAAAAGTCCTGTTACCCTTTATAATTTAGGTAGATAAAGGTCTCAGTCACATTTGAGTAAAATAATCCTATTTCTATAAATGTCATAGGAGCTTTTTTTAAGATATTTTATTTTCACGGACCCCTTGCAATTACACCACGGACCACTAGGGGTCCGCGGACCCCCGGTTGAGAAACACTGTTTTAAGAGGTCTACGGGCTTGGGCCTACCTTATTTGAAGAAAAGCTCACGTCGACGACCTTTCCGGGACGCAAACGGGTTAATCACAGTCTTAGACGTGTACTCGGCATCCTGTGTGTTCGACGGGCGACCGGCTCTCCGGAAAAAAAGAGAGAGAGAACTGGTCAACGAGGTCCAGAAACACGCCGCGCTGGAGATCCGTCGGACCCCCCGCAGAGCTAGCTCGCTTGCCCCACAGTCCGGGATGGCGAAGGCCTGTTTTTCGTTACCAGCTCCGTTGTGTGTCCGTATAGAAATGCGGTGGCCCTCGTCAAGCTGACAGGCGGCGTCAACTACACCCGGCACCGTTAGCTTGTGCCGCATTCACGTTTGCTGATTTTGACGGATAAACGTTTCAAATCCACGATTCCTGTCGGGTCCGAGCCGCGTCTCCCGCCCAACAAGCTAGCGTGGGAAGCGGCAAAGTGAATTCTTAGCTACACTTAGCCGTTAGCCGGTCCTTTCGTTGACACCAACACGCAACTTAACGATTTTTGTCGTTTGTCCTTTTGTGTTATTTGAACAGCGTTTGGGCGGCGTGTCCCCGGTCTCTTCGCTTCCGCCCTTTCCTCCAAAGACGTCGAAGAAAACGGACGAGAAAGTTAAACAAGCCACCTCGTTCACGCTAACGCCCGCGGCCGCCATTGCCAACGGTCGCTCGCCTTTGTCCCCGCCCACTCTCACACAAGCGCTTCCGGTGTGGGCTGTCTGTGCCGCCATTGGTCAAAAGTCAGCCACCCGGGGGCTGATTGAATTTAGCTCGGATGATCAGCAAATGGAGGGGGCGTGCCGAGACCGCCTGTCACTCACGTAACACGAAGATGAACGGAAGCGGATGCAGTTGTGTTTGGGCTGTAAATTAATTGGCCATTTAGGTGTATTTTGCGTTTTTCTTGTGACTATTTAGGGCTGTTGCTGCTCTTAGGTTCCACCAAAATGTATAATGATCTGGTCTAAGGTGTTTGTTTTTTTAACACTAATTTTCTCATCTTTATTGTAAAAGATAGGGAGGGCTTAGCCCTGTTGGCCGAATTATACCAGCCGTCCCTGGTTCAATACCTTCTTCAGTCTACCATAGAGAAGGCAGGGCACGCATCTGAGTCCTATTGATAAGGGCAGGGTTCCCAATCACCAGATAATTAAAGGTACAGCTCCAAGAAAATATTATATAAACAAATCAGTTATGTAATCTAATGACAATGCATAACATAACATAATTGAGAGAATAGAATCCAATTTCAATATATACAGAATACATCAGTGGACTAATGTACTAACAGCATATATGACGACGAGCTATAACGATATATCATCAGTATGCTTTATTGATAATATATCGGACGATCCATAACGATATATTATCAACAAAATGTATAATCTTTGGTAACCGTAAAATTAACTCAATCAAGAAACTCATGATTAACAATGTAGAAATAGAAAGAGTGACTGAAATTAAATTTCTTGGGGTAATAATGGACAATAAATTATGGTGGAAACCACATATACATTATACCAAGGCCAAAGTATCCAAATCAATCACAACACTATTCAAAGTCAAAGATCTTCTAAATCGAGCTTCACTTTACACCTTGTACTGTTCCCTCATACTTCCATACATCACCTTCTGTGTGGAAGTGTGGGGGAACACATATAAAACCAACACCGATTCAATCTTTACTGTTCAAAAAAGAGCCATAAGGACAGTAAACAAAGCCAACTGCAGAGAACCAAAAAACCAAATCTTTAAGAAACTAAAACACTCAAATTCAAAGCTCTAGTGGACTTTAAAACTGCTCAGATCATGTACAAAGTGTTAAATCATAAAGTACCCAGCAGTATCCAGGGGTTGTTCCAGTTGAGGGAAAGTAATTATGACCTGAGAGGAATATGTACGTTTAAACAAAACCCAGTAAGGACAAATGCAAAGTATCATTGAGTCACAACCAATGGTGTCAAGATATGGACTAATTGCAGTGATGAAATGAAAACATGTGAATCAATAATCAAATGTAAAAGACTCTTTAAAAATAACATGCTGGACAGATATGGGATGGAGCTGGGACATCTTGTGTGAGCTGAGTTGTTTTGGTGTTGCTCTGCACTTGCTTTGTTCTCGTTGTGCTGAATGAAGGATCTTTGTATGGTTTACTGGATAGACGTCATGGTCACTGGTGGGAGATGATTGAGTTTTCATTTAAATCACGCAGTCCACTGTTGAAATACTACAATAGAAAAAGGGGGGGTAGGACTAGAAAAGTTTTTTTAACTTCTGCCTACTCCTTCTCCAACTGCCGAGATTTAAAACAAATGTTTGATGATGATATTGCTTGCTTGTTTTGATTTTTTTCTCTTTTGTTTTCTTTTATTATACATTTCTAATTTCTTTTTTTTTAACGTTCGAAATAAACACAATCTGACTGACTGACTGCTTCAAAAGAGGTGGACTCCAGGTTAAGTGACAAGCACAAAATGGTACATAGAATTAGCCATGTCGAAATAGTCAATGTAAATGTTATTGATACAAATGTGTTAGATAAAGCAATAACATCTAATTAGGGCCTGCAGGGTGAAGAGTTTTAAGGTAAAATATCCATTTGCACTGCACCGAGTCTCATTTCAGGAAATGCATCACAACGTCGTGCGTTTCCTGATATGAATGCGTCATATGATATGAATTTCCTGACATGAATGTATGGTGCGTCACACATGGAATATTGGATTAAAGTCTGATTCTTGTATGAATGTGGTAATTTCTGACAGCATGAACTAAATGTTCCATATAATCTGTTTCCATATCCGTAACCTGCAGATACTGAGACAGTGTTTATCTCCGGTATAATATTTCAGAGGTAACTTCAACTTCCCATTGCGACTGTAGTTTTCAGCCTCGGCGAGACCGGTGCCCGTATGAGGCTGGTTACAACATGCACGAGAACACTCGGTCTTTGGTTTTGTTCTGCTTCCCCCCCCCCCCAGAACCGTTTAGCCTGTATTTGAGATGTCAACACAGACATTGTTTAGTCTTCCCCCTTCGTTGCATCCATTACATTACATCGGTTGTAGACTACTTACTAAATTTAGCCACGTTCCCTTCCTTCTCTGTGATCACAGGGAGGGAAGGACATGGGTTTTGTCGTTTTGTTTAAACAGCAAATCTGCAAACCTGGATAGGATCTCTAGTTTTGATATCAGTGCTTTCTGCTGCCATCTAATTATGTATGACGGTGTACGTTTAGGGATGTACTTTTCCGGTTAGATAGCAGGATAAAAATGTGGATTTATTTTGTCGGTTTCACCGCACGCATAATTTGTCTTGACATACAGAGATGACGCAAGGACGAAACAGAACACAATGTTAATATAATTTCCCCATTACTGTACAAATTAAAGTCAACAGGGCTTTTCAATCTTCCACGTCAAGTTTTCCTTTGACGTAATGAGCACGCGTCATCTTGCTCAAAGCTGCGATGATGAAGACTTTAACTGACACCTGTGGCGACTCTGCGTCGGCGTTCGACCGGTCCCACGTGGCAAAATTGCTGTGGCCCGGACCCGTCCCACACCCGACACTTTCATCCGGCCCACATGCTGTGTGGAATGACGGCACTTGGGCGGTCCGTTCTTGTTTGCCAGATCTGGGCCAGAACCAAGCCATAGCGATGCCGCATGTGCCACATATTTGCCAAAGGTGGCCCATATTTGTTTTGTGATATTTGGGCCATATTCACCATTTACCACACGGGCCACTTCAGGGTCACATCCAGATCACATGTTGCCGAGAGCACCGCCTCTTTGCCAAAAAAGGCCCACATTTGATTTGGCATATTTGGGGCCATATTTGCTACTATACATGTCGTCCACTTCAGGCTCACATCCATTTTGTCAGGGCCAGAAGAAGACCACCAGTGCTGCATCATTGCCTGAAGTGGCCCACATCCGGATGCTGTCTGTGCTCAGATCCATTTGGAAACGGCGTGGTCTGCGGTATCTTCTTGTTCCCGCCAACACCTTTGTTTCTAATCAAACTCACCATCAACCCCCCCCCCTTTTCTCCCCAATTGTATCCGGCCAATTACCCTCCTCTTCCAAGCCGTCCCGGTTGCTGCTCCACCCCACTCTGCCGATCTGGGGAGGGCTGCAGATACATGTGGCGTCGCCAGCCGCTTCTTTTCACCTGACAGTAAGGAGTTTCACCAGGGGGAGGTAGCACGTGGGAGGATCACGCTATTCCCCCCCCCCCAGTTCCCCCTCCCCCCAAACAGGCGCCCCCCGACCGACCAGAGGAGGCGCTAGTGCAGCGACCAGGACACATACCCACATTCGGCTTCCCACCGGCAGACACGGCCAATTGTGTCTGTAGGGACGCCCGACCAAGCCGGAGGCAACACGGGGATTCGAACCAGCGACACCCGAATGCCTCCCCCCCCCATCACCCTTTTCTAATGCATTTGGTTGCTCTGCTGAAAAGTGAAACCAAATCATTTGGATATTGCAGCTGGTACTGGACTATTTGTGTTTTTTTATTTTAGGATGGTATTTCTGTGAAAAACCCAAACAACACTTGTTTAAATAAGAGTTATTTTTGCTACCATGTCCAAAATGCTAATGAAACGGCTAAGAGATGGGGGATAGCATGACCTTTCTTGGGCCACCAAATGAATCACTACAGCTTTATGACTTTAACTTTCTTCTAATAGTCCTCGCACATGAGCCGTTTTCATCTTCCACGTTACGTCTTGTGACAGCCAAGCCGGATACCGGAAACAAGCTCGAGTTCAAGAGCGGTTCATTTTAGTCAACAACAGACGGTTGCAGGCAAACACAGAAAGAATTGTGTGCACTTTGATGCACTCGTGAGATTTTGCGTTAATGCGAGTTTCTTACCAAAGGCCCAGAAGTATTAGCTCGCCTCACGTCTCGCTAATTTGAAATGACATGTTTATTAATGGAAGTCTCCGCCGGAATGACGAGTTAGAAGGTGTTTTGGCAGGGACTATAATAAGATAATTACCTTTCGACACTTCAGATCTGGAGCGGAATGAATAGGGAGCATATGAGATACCTGCTCGATATTAGATCCTGTCAGGGCGCTTCCTACTCCCTGGCAGGCCACTTAGCCGCTCTAATCACAGGCGCATGCAGCCGAGATGGGGTTAATTGCTAACAATTTCCACACACACACATATATATATATATATATATATATATATATATATATGCACATCTTTTGTTTTGGGCATCTGTGTCTCCTGTTTCATAATTTCCACCCAGTACTTGTTTCGTATTCCGCAGCAAATATTTGACCGGGTGATAAATCCATTTCATTTGATGGCTCTCTTTATTTAATATTATTATTAATTGGATTCTGCCCAGTAGTTAACGATCTCGTTTGAACTTCTTTGAATCCCACAACTTAATTTAATTATGAAATCCTCCGGGGGGGGGGGAGAGGAGAATCCTAATTCTTTGTGATTAACATCAATTGTGATGCAATTAAAGGGCGGGGTGCTGATGCTGCGTTCAGTCTGACCACGTCTCAGGCCTCGTGACCGGCCCGGCCGGCGTCCGACACACAAACCGTTCTCAAATCCTCCTCGCTCCTCTTTCCTTCTGCTCTTTCCTCTTCGCTGACCTTCGCTCGTTTTCCCTCCTTTCGTCCCTCTGCTCTTCTCCTCATCCTCCTCCCGACCCCACCTCCGCCTCCTCTGTTACGCAACAGCCCCCCGTACGCCACCCGTCTAAAAGAGCACTTCTCGTTAGGAAATTTCCGAGTCCTCATGGAAAGAAAGGCGTCACGCTCGTCCTTAGGCCCTGGTGCACACTCAGACACGCAGGCAGAAGTGTGCGCTCACAGATGTACGTGTGTGTGCACACATAAACACACACGCACACACGCAAATACACTGGTGGCTTGCATGCACGGAGACACACACACACATACAGAGAGAGGGGACAGAGAGGTCAGGAGAGAGACGGCGAGAAAGAGAAAGACAGAAGAGAGTAACTTCTCCTTTTCTGACAAACCCAGACGGATGACTTCTGCATTACGTGCTTCTCAAGTAATCCCAAAACGCCCGTTGTCGTCTGATGGCTAAACTTGATCATGAGAGTTTGATCCACGGGTTAGGAATTGAGTCAACTGTTTCTCGTGTAGGACGTGCAAGGCGGCTCGGGGGACAGCAGCAGTAGCTGAGAGATCAGGGACGGGCAAAAAAAAATAAGAGCTGACATATCTTAGCAGTAACAAAAGAAGAAGTGTTCTTACTGATCAAGTAAGCTAGGCTGAGAAAAGCAACTTGTTTCCACAAGACTTTTGCCGGAAATGTTGCTAACAAACCTGGGAGCTTCAATTCCAGTGTGTTCATAAGTTTTTTTGTTTTTTTTTATCCTCAAAGAGTTTTTCCAATATGTCTTTGAATTCCCAATTTTGGAAGTTTGGTTTTCATGAAAGTAACGAAGTGGAAAGCACCTTAGGATACGCTGCTAACTTTTTGATTTGCCTCGACGTAAGCTTGCAGCCCGGAGCAGCAGACAGCCACCCAAATGTACCCACATGCACACGTGCACGCACACATGCACACATGCACACACACACGCACACATGCATGCATGCACACATGCACGTACACATGCCGTTATTAAAAAAAGACATGTCTGTTTAAAAACGTGTGGTAATACATGACATTTTTATGCATTTCAGACATGTGTTAATGCTTTTGTCGACTTGCAAAACTCTGAATTGAGCTGAAAGACAGATAGAGAGATAGAGAGACAGAGCAAGAAAGCGATCGTTACTCAATCAATGCTGCTGTTGGCAAACACAGTTCTCTCACGCAAGTGAAAGACAACACACACACAATTTTTGGGAGGGGTTTTGGGGTGCCCAACACACCCCCTTCTGTTGTGTTTATCCTACCAGTACACTTGACCCGGTGCCATGGCGGGAACCAATCTCCTTTGAAGTAATTTGCAATTTCTGAGGCTGACAGAGTCTGTTGCATCAATAAGCTTTTGCAAAACATTCATTTTAAAGTTGAAGGGAAATTTTACGCCAGAAATAGTCGCCGAAACCAAATTCTCCAAAGTTCTCTCTAAACATCTCACAACCTGTCACATGGATCTCGTTTCCTTGCCCCTCCTATAGTCCATTACCTTCGCCGTCACCTTAACCCACCCTCCCAACTCCTCGCTCGTTACTCTGCTCCAAAACTGGTTTCGCTGCTACAATTCCCAACCAAAACTCTCGAATGAGCGGCAAGCAATTGGATTTCCTGCTTTCTCTCCCAGAATAACCTACTTGATCCAAATCAGTCTAGCATGTGAGGTCACCCCGCTAAGCCTATTCTTTTTGCAGTTACTGAAGCACTCGGTCAAAGATGGTTGTTAGTCATCCACCGCCATCCTCCGTTACCTATCTGCTGCATTTGACAAAGTAACTAACCAGATTATGCTGTTTGCGCTGATGGACCTTGGTATTGTTAGCAAAACACTTAAGGGATCCAGTCATACCTGACAGGGAGATCATATCAAGTATCATGGGCAGCCTCAGGGCTCAATGCTCGGCCTACTCCTTTTTACACTCTTTAACCTAACTTGGTTCAGTCGTTTTGTAACGCCTTTCCTACCATTGCTATGCTGATGATACTCAACTACATCTTTCATTTCCATCAGAAGACGCTGTGCAGGTTGCTGCTTGCCTGCCGTATCTGCTTGGATAAGGGAGTGGCGCCTCCAGCTTAACTTGTCCAAAACTGCCTGTGTAGTCAACCCATTCACGAGCTGAAGGAAGAATGACACCTGGGGGGGGGGGGGTTACGACACGTTCAAAAAAGGGCACCAAAAGAAAGACACCAACAGATGTTCTCACCTGCACCCTCATGAATGTTCGGGAGGGGCTTTTCCACAAAATAAAAGCAGGACTTCCCCGCATGGCATCAGAACTAAAGGAGCCAATCAAATGAATTGGAAAAGGTTGTCAAATCTACAGCGACAGTCCAGTGGATGTTCTGACTTCTTTTTAACACTGTCCAAAACTGAACGTCCACCCAGCCAACCCCTCCATCCCCAGGGGATATGTGCATCAGGCTCGGCGCATTAAAATGCCTGCCTTTCAGATCGGTAAAGAACCTTGGGGTGACGATGACAATGGGCTCCTGTTTTCTAACGGTGCTGTAAAATAGCTCTCATTCCTGCCACTTTGCTCTTCAGTATATCCGAAAGATCCTACTGTATCAAAGCATGCTGGGCAGTTCCTGGCCCAAGCCCGATTAAGTCATCTCTTTTAGAGAGAATATTGCCGTGGACTTTTCATCGGTCTCCTAGCCTACACAATCCAAATGCTGCAATGAATCTGGAATGATCCCGCATACTTGCTTCCACAATTCAAGATGTATGCAGTCTGGCCTCTCTTACAGCGGCTTCCTGTTTTTGGCTGTACGAAGTCCAAAACCTTGCTGCTGGCTTTTTTTTTTTTTGGGCAGTTCAAGGAACTGCACTGACTAACTTGCAGACTCATATCAACATTCACAACCTTGTTCCTCCTCTTCATTCTACCTCTGGAAGACTACAATCTATGCGCAATTTGAGAAGGCTGAGCTCTGACATATTTCATCAAGGCTGCTGACTCACTCGCTTCATTCAAGAAAAGCCTAAAAATGTCCCTTTCCCCACCCTACCTTAATCTATAAATGGTGTCCAAGCATGCCTGTGGTGCTAATACTTGGCATTGTTCAGCTATTTTAGAATCCCACATTACTTGCATCACTGTTGGTTTACTACTTGTTCCCACTTGAACTGGCTGCGCTTGACGGGGCATCCATCAACTCTTAACTGTGATGTGATCCAGGGCCCGAAGGTTGGCACACAAATACGTCTGCTAATTCCACTCGCTTGTAAGTTGCTAAGAATAAAAGCATTTCCTCAGTGAGAAAATGTAGTTTGCAAGAGTTCATTTGCTCTGATTACTTTTTGATTATTTGGGGGGGGGGAAACAATTAAAGCGTTGCCATCTAGCTTGATGAACACTTCACCACAAAGTTGGTATGATTCCCTTTTCAACAGTAATTTATGGACAGAGAGAACGTCCCCATGCAGTTTGATGGGTTTTAGACTTAATAAATCATTCTTAACAACACTGGCCATCAATAGCCAATTGTTAATGTACTACTGTTAATAACTGACTGAAAGATAGCGAAGCGTAAACGGAGGGACCTGAGATTGTGTGATAACAACACAAGACGTGTAACAAGCCATCGTGAGTTATCATGACGGTTATTGTGAGTAGTTATTCAACCTGAGGTAATATGGGGACAACACACGTCTGAAAGAAGGAACAAACTGAGTACTTTATACTTAGGCCACATTATTTCACAGTAGTCACACATAATTACAGACCCACACAATTTTGAGTAACTTCTAAGATTTGGGCACTTTTACACGAGTAAGCTTAACTCAACCGCTGCTTCTTATTTATTTATTTATTTAAATCCCCCCCCCCTTTGTCTCCCCAGTTGTTCCCGGCCAATTGCCGATCCGGGGAGGGCTGCAGACTACCACATGCCCCCTCCCAAACATGTGGAGTCGCTAGCCGCTTCTTTTCACCTGGCAGCGAGGAGTTTCACCAGGGGGACGCAGCGCGTGGGAGGGTCACGCTATTCCCTTCAGTTCCCCCTCCCCCGCGAACAGGCGCCCCGACCGACCAGAGGAGGCGCTAGTGCAGCGACCAGGACACCTGGCTTCCCACCCGCAGACACAGCCAGTCGTGTCTGTAGGGGTGCCTGACCAAGCCGGAGGTAACATGGGGATTCGAACTGGCGATCCCCATGTTGGTAGGCAACGGAATAGACCGCTATGCTACCCGGACGCCCTACCACTGCTTATTTTATATATATAAAAAGTCAAGTCTAGTAAATTCTTTATGAGACAGTACGAGCATGTTTCATGCCATAAGAGATATGAGAGACGTATGAGACAGAGACATATCTGAGAGATATGAGACATATGTGAGAGATATGAGAGAGATATGAGACATATGAGAGATATGAGAGAGACATATGTGAGAGATATGAGAGAGATATGAGACATATGAGAGAGATATGAGAGACGTATGTGAGAGATATGAGACAGAGAGAGATATGAGAGAGAGATATGAGACAGAGAGATATATGAGAGAGAGATATGAGAGACAGAGAGATATGAGAGATATGAGAGACATATGAGAGACATATGAGAGACAGAGATATGAGAGATATGAGAGAGATATGAGAGACAGAGAGAGATATGAGAGACATATGAGAGATATGAGAGATATGAGAGACAGAGAGATATGAGAGACAGAGAGAGATATGAGAGACATATGAGAGACATATGAGAGAGACATATGAGAGATATGAGAGAGAGATATGAGAGAGAGATATGAGACATATGAGAGAGATATGAGAGAGAGACATATGTGAGAGATATGAGATATGAGAGACAGAGAGAGATATGAGAGACATATATGAGAGAGAGATATGAGAGAGAGATATATGATTGACAGCTGATGATTGCTTATAGCATGAAACAGGCTTGAACTGTCTCATTAAGAATTTACTTGACTCACTGGATTATTTTGCTCCTTCTTTGTTGAGCGTTTCTTTAAACAAAGATATATATATCTCCCTCCTTGACATTACAGTGATGAATGCTAAACATTTCGAAGGCCAGTTAAGAAAGACAGTTGCGTCATCATCCACAGAACAAGAGAACAAGACAGACAGTATAGTCAACACGTCCACTTCAGTCAAAGCTGCACCTTCCTTCTTTCAATGAGTTCCCCAACCAACCCTCGTGTTACCGAGCCACTTACTTTAGGAAAAAGACAACAACGCTTTTGTTTTATTTCAAAATTACTTTTTTATTTTTTTCTTGGAATATGGGGTTTGAATATGGTTTGACCACAATATGCATTTGAAAATACAAAAAAAAAGTGTCATCCATTGTCTTTCACAAGTGTGATTCCTGACCTTGAATATATAAGACTGGCTAGAACACAACCATGTGAGCAGCAGAGATATTCCGTACAGAGATCTTTTTGGTGCCTAAAAACTTGGTGGCGGGGCGGGGCCCGCAAATAAACTCTGGCACATTTACAGAAAGATTGATTAATGTGCTCCGTCCTTGTCACGGGCTAATCGAGTTTGCAATAAAGTGTAAAATGTAATAAGGTAATATAGTCAAAGTCAAAGCTGTATTAATTTCCTTTGTCAGCTGTCCAGATTAAATATACCATTTTTGGTCATTAAATTCTCGAGGATGAGGTTGAAATGTAGCCCGATCGGTGTAGAACGTGGCCGCATTACACTGATTGATATGCAGTTTCCCTATCATATAAAAACAAAGCACTCGCAATATTGCCATTCCAGGAACTCATTCATTATTATTCCCCAAATTGTTCTTCGGGAGCCTAATGGGATGTCACACAGCCAGCCAGCTGAATAATCAGTGAAGTCGGGGCAGCAACACGCTAATTGTCGACACCTAATTCTCCCAAAGAAAAAAAACATGCCGCTTTCTCGACATCTTCTTCTTCTTCTTCTTCTTCTTCTTCACTCGTTGGCCACGACGACGATACTATACATAGCGGAAGTTGCTCATTACACATTTCACAAAACAGGAAATAAACATATATAGTACAGATATCCCATTTGTATCTGGGCTGTAGCCCTAAAATAAAAAAGAAAAAAAAGAAAAGGTGGATGCTATACAGCCAATGAAGATTTTGGCTCCCAATTTCGCAGCGGTTCTCCCCTATTCCGGGTTATAGGTCGAGACGGGCGGACGTCTTCCCGACGCGCCGAACTTCCTGTGACGTCAAACGCCGGACGAGTCAAAACTTAAAAAAATGGATAAAAGCTGCGAGTTCCTCCTGACCGTTTAACCCGCGAATCGCACTAAATCTAGGTATTTCTAAGCGAACCAACAGTAAACGAAACCCCTAATAAGTTACTTCTCCCAGCGGTACCGTAGGAAGCGTTTGTGTTTCTCCTCAACGAAGAGCGGTAACCCCGTCTACGAAGGCGAGAGAGGGTACAGCTCTTCGGACCGGCGGGAGTTCCCTTGGAGACGAGGCACCCGCGCGCCTCGCCCGCGTTAAATACGTACAGAAATGCCCAAACCAAGCGTGACGGCAGGTAAACGGCTGGCGACCTGTGGTCGCGGCTCTAGTGGGAGGGGCGTGTCACTTTCCTCTGAGAGGCCGCGCCCCCTCTCCGCTCTCTCGCCATCGCCGACCGCTTCTTCCTGCTGGACAGGGCGCCGACAGGCCGGATCTTCATCTCCGTGAAGTCCAGAGAGGTGAGGTGGCCCTTCCACGGCTCCCAGTTTACCCCCTGACAAGAGGGGAAAAAAAAGGGAAGACGTTATTTTGTCATTGTGCTCTCACAACTGTAAGCTACTAATAAGACACGTTAGCCCCTAGCTAACGGGTCTGACCCTTTAGCCGAGCGGTTAGCGATGTCGCCTTGTGGTGCACTACACTTCGTATCGAATCCCGCACCGGGCAAGAAAATAACCGGTTACACAACCAACGTGTTCTCTGCATTTAACCCATCCTACTGCATAGGGGCAGTGGGCAGCCACTGCACCCGGGGACCAACTCCGGTTCTTCGTTCCACCGCCTTGCTCATGGGCACAGGCAGGAGTATTACCTCTAACATGCATGTCTTTTTGATGGTGGGAGGAAGCCCAGGGAACATGCAAACTCCACACAGAAAGGACCCGGGACGGCCTGGGGTTCGAACCCAGCACCTCCTTGCGGTGAGGCAACAAGCACTAACCGCTGGGCCGCCGTGCCGCCAAGGGAGGAGCAGGGTGGGAAAGGAAAATATTGAAATAAAGGACGGCGGAAGGTGGAGGGACAAGGGAGTCGGCGGGAGGGGGGGGGATGCAATTCATTGTTAAAAAGGAAAGAGTGGATATGGAGGAGAGAGGAGGCACACTCAGAGGAGGGAAAATCAGTCTTCCTCAGAAATAATTACTGGTTTTGTTACCCCATCAGCCTCGCAAAGGAAAAGCTCCTATTTTATACCAGGTTCTGAGAAACGCATTCTCTCATCAGACCTGAAAGATCTGGGGCACATCTGCCTCACTTTAACGATCTGAAGTAAAACCCGAAATGAAAAATCTTGGGTGGGTTTTTCTTTTGATTGCTCACCAGGGAACCGTCTCTCTACCCGGATCATTACCACTGCCCGAGCAGAGCCACTGTCACTTTACAATACATACAATACGGTGAAAACAACGACAAGGGAGGATCGTTCGTCATCATTAAGATCATCATTACAAATAGAATTAGTAGTAGAAGTATTCATACTTCAGCATGAATGTAGCAGTATTACTGTTAAACAGTGAGACGAGCGTGCAAAATAGAAATCGTCTCATCTCAACATCGGCGCTGAACCCTATCCAGCACATGTTAAATTAATCAAGGCCAACGCTGAATATTTTATTTGTTGCATATGTGTTGTGCTAGAGGACGTCAGGGTGCGAGACACTAAGAAATGTAGTCTGAGTACACGCAGCGGTATTATTCAGTGTTATGAACTATAGATGAGGACAGAACATTCATTTTGAATTTAATCCACTATATAGTATTACCCCCCCTCCCCCCGTGGACAATAGTTCCTCATATTACCTTATGAGCCAGAGTTAAATACTGGGATTTCCTACAGCATTTGAGAAATATGTCCTTTTATAGATCCCGAGCACTGCTTCTTTTCCTTACACTCAGGAATCCCAAAACTTTGACGGCGAGTTCAGTCTGGTGTAAACACACAATACAATCAGTGCCATCTATTGGTGCTATTGCAGACTACAATCGGCTCCGGAGGAAATTGAAATTCAGCCGGCTTTGTCAAACCTAAGGAATCCAGCTCTGCTTGTTTGCTCATGTTGTTAATATGGAAGCACCTGACATCTATGACATTCCGGGTCAAAAAACCACTTCTGGTTATAAAAAAAAACAACAACATCTGTTTAATGTTGGAATTTAAATGCGTAGGCATGCCTGCTGTCAGGTGAATCATGCAAATAATGTTGTATTTGCATGTATGTTGTGTGTCTCTTGCTGTTTTGCGCTTTATGCACCAACGCAGGATGAATGAAAATCACTTCCATCATGCTGTCGAGATTGTGCAAATGTGTCACCGTATCTTGAAATCAAACAGAAAAAGAAACCCGGCATCCTCCTCCCAACCTTCCTCACACACATGCACATGCACACACACACTCACATGCACACTCACGTGCTCACATGAACACACTCACCATACTGTGTCTAATGTCACCCCATTTGCCGTTAAGGTTGGCCAAATGGCAGTTCTTGTACCACCAGGCGCCACGGTGGGTCAGGGCGCAATTACCCAAGGCAATATCATTATCAGAGTCTACTGTAGACCACGGCCGGCCCTGGTGGTAGGTCATAGCGTCGCCTGAGGATGGAAAAACAGTCATCAACAAAAACACACAAAAAAAACCCCAATAATTGCATTGTTTAAGTTTAAAAAAAAAAACAACAGCATAGAAAGCTCTGTGCAGTTTAGCTCCCAACATATTTCTACACTTCACCACCCACTACCTTTGCCTCCATCTGTTCTCTCAAAGAAATTCAATAAAATTCAACAAAAATAAAAAACAAATATATTGTTGCCCCTGCATATCTGCCTGGCTTTAAAGTTCAAAGAGGAATAGCTGTCTTCTGATATTGCCTTCTCCACAATGCCGCAACGACGGATAGAAAAATAGAGGGGGGAAAAAAATACACAACCGATGTGCCTCAATATTTAACAGATTTCAAGGTTACTTTCTCTCACCTAGTCTGTCTCCTCTTAAAGTGAGAGGCTGCAAATAAGCCTGGGTGACACCAGTTATTTTTAATGTATTTCCCCCAAAACTAAATAATCATAATGTTCAATAATTCAGGATGAGTACCAATTTTAACTCGGCATTATGGGTCTGCGTGTAACCGCGGCACATGTGATCAGTGTATTTCCTACATTGTCTATGTCATTTTCTTCTCTACCCATTTTCCCTCTCTGTAAGTCCTACTGTCTGAGTTCCTCTCGCTAGCTGTTCCTGTATGACAGCCTGACTTCAAACCTCCTCCGTCTCTGTGTTTTCTACTGTCAGAGTGGTGCTGCAGAAGTAAGGTGCCGCACCAGCTGTTCCACTGTATCTGCCGATGGTGAGTTTGAACTTCTGCTTGGATGGAGCGATCTTAAAGCTGTCATAGACGGCGTACGCTCTCTCTGAGCCCAGGCCCAGATCGAACCTCAGCTCATATCGGGTGGGAGTGTTTGTCATCTCGTAGATCTTATCCAGACCTTGAGGAAAGGACAGAATGTAAGAGAGAGCAAGAGAGTCAGAGAGACAGAAACAGAGAAGAAGGGAGGGGGGGGGATAAATCACATAAATCAATTTAATATGAGTTCTATAGAGTGCATCACCGTTCGAATGTGCATTTTTCAATTGCTTGGGGAAAAAAAATATATGTGTCTCTTGTGCTCACCGAGCCAGAACTCGTCTGTCAAGTTGCCAAATCCTGCAGCATACTGTCTCCAGCGCTTCATGAAGTCAAGCCTGCCGGTGTTACGGCGTTGGAGCATCTTGTATGGAGCGGGGCACAGGGGATGATATTTTTACTAATTACTTTTGTTGACACTGACGAAAACTGTTACATGATGGCATCAACGAAATCTGCATTCAGTTTTGTTTTTCAAACATGATATACCAGCATATAACAAATGTTTCCCCCCTTTTCTCCCCAGTTGTATCCGGCCAATCATCCCACTCTTCTGAGCCGTCCCCGTCGCTGCCCTACCCCCTCTGCCGATCCGGGGAGGGCTGCAGACTGCCACATGCCTCCTCCGACACATGGGGGATGTAGCGCATGGGAGGATAACGCTATTCCCCCCAGTCCCCACCCCCGAATGACCACAGGGGGCGCTACTGCAGCGACCAGGACATATACCCACATCTGGCTTCCCACTCACAGACACGGCCAATTGTGTCTGTAGGGACGCCCGACCGAACCGCAGGTAACACGGGGATTCGAACCGGCGATCCCCGTGTTGGTAGGCAACGGAATAGACCGCTACGCCACCTGGACGCCCGTAGCATATAACAATTTAAACTGCACCAGGGAACCTTTTGGATTTCGGCAGCATCTTTTACTTCAGTTGCCGCAACGATAACCAAGGAGCTTTTTCTTTTTTTTTCTTTTTTTAGGAACAAGACTCATGCATTTATTTAAAGCCGTCGCTCAAAAGACTATCGCAGAAGAAGAGGGTCTGTGTTCACAGATGAGGTAAAGTAAAATGACAACACTTACACATGTGCTGCGAAGCGATCCCTAAATTTCCACTGCAGCCCAAACTAAACCAATCACGGTACGTTAAAGCAAACAAGGTACCGTGTGCCGCTTTAATTATCATACGCTGGTGTATCGCGTCATTTTCAGGATGAGGGTGATTCGAAAAACACGACCGATCAGTCATACCAGCCAGCCGCCTCCGTCAGTGTCCATGTCGCAGTAAACATCTACTGGCTTGGAGTTGTCGTTATTAATATAGACAGTGTAGACGCCGTTCTTCCTATTGCCGTTTTTCATGATCTGAACACAGTCCATGGGGAAGGGGTAGAGCAGGCCAACTGGAGAAGAGGATGTGACATGGAGCGACATGTTGCAAACTGACACATTGTAACAGAAATTATATGATACAACATCAGCTATCATCATGCTATACATCATGTGATATGAAATCATGTTAACACAGCATGGCCAGAGGTAAACGGCAAGACAAACCAGATAATGTACAGAGACACACAAACTGAACTGAGCAGAAATCTGGACTGTTCCTTGCAGCCGACTACTACAAAAGAGAGAGAGAGGTACCACGGGTATCTTGCACTGACTTGTTTTGAAGACAGTCTCCACCAGCTTGCTCCTCTTGGCTCCCCTGTACGCGATGAGGGTGACAACATATTTCTTCCCCATCGCCAGACCGGACACCACCAAACGGCTCTGCCCGGCTACGAGCTGCTTCTCAACAGTCTGGCCACAACATGGAAACATATCGGTGGTATATGGTTTCTTCATACCTTGCAATGAAGCAAGACTTCTGTCCAAATTCATTTGCATGTATGTATGTATGTATGTATGTATGTATGTATGTATGTATGTATGTATGTATGTGTGTATGTATGTGTTTATACACACACACACACACACACACATATATTTATATATGGTGGATCCCTGCGACCCTGAGAGCAGGAGAAGCGGTTTGGATAATGGATGAATGGAGTAATTTGAGATGTGAAGTTACCATTTATTGCCACAAGAGGGCAGAATCCACTCTTATAATAACCATGGTTTATGTATGCTTCTGAAGTACTGTTATGAAGGGTCTTGACAGGCAGCACTATATTAACTCTTTCCACTGAGCTGTATCCTTTGTCAGTTAGGACCAGAAATCCCATACTGTTGTGAAAATATATGCCTCCACACATGAGGGTCAATCTTTATATTTCTATATGGTGTGAAGTAAAAAAAAAAAAGAGTATATAATGTCTTCTTGGGTCATTCACATCATGAGGGTCTATGGTTCCGAGAAGAAAATCATAACCCTGACTATAAACAAAGAAGGAGACTGAAGTGTTCGTCTTAAAACTGAAGATTTAGGGGAATCCTGGTGGCTCAATGTGCCAATGTACATATCTCTGGCTTACGAGTTGGAAATCCGACCATACTGTGAAATTACATTTACTTCTCCCACATTCCTGCTTCTATTCCCTCTGTTACACTAAAAAAAAAAGACTTTGGGAAAAAAAGACTTGGCCAACCAATCTACCAATCTGCATATGTGTGTGTGTGTGTGTGTGTGTGTGTGTGTGTGTGTGTGTGTGTGTGTGTGTGTGTGTGTGTGTGTTTGGAGTGGTGCATGCGTGAGAAACGGCTCAATACCTCTACGGTGCCATCTTCGGTTCTGTAGGTGAGGACATATCCCTCGATGTCGGCCAGTGGAGGGATCCAGGTCAAGGAGGCAGACTCCAGAGTCACATCTGCAGCATTCAGGTCCTTGGGAGCGTCAATGTCTGTGTGGAAGAGGGGTGACCAGAGTAGACAACAGTGGAGGAGTGTGTATTGGTGTGCATCACAGGTATGAAGCTCATTCGATAATCGGAGTGGTCAGTCAGCACAGGGCTGGATGAGTGGATGATTTCAGCACTGTTTTATATATGATGTTTTTTTTAAGCAAAAATTAAGAAAATGGTAATACGAAGTTTAAAAAAAACACTTTTCATTCAGTCATCCATTTATCAACTCAATTAACTAGTATCTCTTTTAACTACAAACTATTGTAGAGAACAGAAACGACTATGGCAGTCTGCTGCAAGATAGAAAGGGTCAGACTGTCCATCCATCCATCCATCCATTTTCCAAGCCGCTTATCCTAACCAGGGTCGCCGGACGCATGAGCCTATCCCAGCATTCAGTGGGCAGAAGGTGGGGAAACACCGGGGACAGGTCGCCGGCCTATCTCAGGGCCGACACATTCACACCTAGGGACAATTTCGTACGTCTGATTCACCTGACCTACATGTCTCTGGACTGTGGGAAGACACCGGAGCACCCGGAGGAAACCCACATAGACACGGGGAGAACATGCAAACTCCACACAGAGGACGACCCGGGACGACCCCCAAGGTTGGACAACCTCGGGGTTCGAACCCAGGACCTTCTTGCTGTGAGGCAACAGCGCTAACCACTGGGCCACCGTGCCGTGGGTCAGACTGTATGAGTTAAAAATTGCCCGAATCTCACAGACGGTATGATGACGGGCTCTGCAATTTGATATTCTCCCGAATATCCGTTTGCATTTGTCCTTGTGTTGCATTTAACCGAGAGTGCGTTGAATCCCGACCTCCCCGTGTTCATTATTTCTTGTCACACTCCCTCAGTTGCTGGAGCAAACCTCTCCCTCCCGCACAAGATTTTACAACATTTTTTTCTTAAACACAACACAACCACGGCTACTATTAATACGACTACTGTTCCCACCAACCGCAAAACATCCAGCGGCACCTTCATATGGTCACCAGTACTAGACGATTACTGTGTCGAGTTTCAGCTGTATGATTATCATTCCACCTGCAGTCTAACAATCCTGGCCAACATAAATCACTGCCCACTTCCAGAGCTAATTATTCTCTCCTTTTCTTTTCAGCTGTCGTGTGCCCCCACAGACACATCAGTCGTACTGTCCACTCATTGTCCACCCAACTGTTCAGGGGGATTAAGCTGACACAGGATAAGGTAGCTAACACGAGGATCCATGCTACATGACTAGTCTGAGATGAAGAAGATGTGCTGTGATATAGTAGGCCTCAGCCGCCCGCTGTTATAGAGGTCGGATAAAAATGTATGAATAAATGAATCGATTGATCGGGTGATTTTTTTTTTAATGTTATCAATCATTTGATCAATCGATTCGGTTCAATTCATCCATTCATTATCCAAGCCGCTGATCCAAATAGGGTCATGGGATGCTGGAGCCTAACCCAGCGGTCATTGGGCAGCAGGCGGGGAGACGCCCTGGACAGGCCACCAGTCCATCACAGGGCCCACACACACACACACACACACACACACACACACACACACACACACACACACACACACACACACACACACGCACACGCACAAACACACAAACACACACCTAGGGACAATTTAGTACGGCCGACTCACCTGACCTACATGTCTTTGGACTATGGGAGGAAACCGGAGCCCCCGGAGGAAACCCACGCAGACACGGGGAGAACATGCAAACTCCACACAGAGGATGACCCGGGATGACCCCCACGGTTGGACTACCCCAGTGTTCGAACCCAGGACCTTCTCGCTGTGAGGTGACCGCGCTGACCACTAACCACTGCTAACCACCGTGCCGCCCAGTTCAAGCCACATGGACTTATTTGTTGTTCTTGTAGTACTGTGGAGATCTTTCTGCTGGTTTTGAGCCCCTTCACAGCCCAGATAAACACTGTGTGGGTCCTTCAGTGCTACCCTCCATACAAGCCTGTCTGAGTAAAACATGAGCACACTGAATTCTTTATCTGCTCGATCAATGATCCAAGTAGTCACTTTCTGAATGACTGGCAAAACATTTTAAGTGCTCCTCTGGTAAGAATATTTGGAATAAACAACGCCAAGTGAAGCTATGTCAGTATAATATTGTGCAATCTTGAGTAGTAAAAAAAAAAAAATAAATCACTGGAATTCTGTATTCACTGGAAAAAGTCTGTGAAACTCGGCAGCATCGATTTCCAGAAGGTTTGACTGGCACGGGGCTCTGTTATTAGGACCGGTAAAGTCACGAATGCAATAACACCGGGCCTCTACGCATCCCGGGCGACTTCTCCCGACACAATGACTTCCCTATCTGAACCCAGCGCCATACCTGCCTCCAGCACCAGCACCTCTGATGAGTTACGGCGGAGCGGGTTTATAACGTGCAACCCGGGGCCATTTGCTGCCTAATTGAAAATGCCCCGGCGTTCGCTATGAGCTCCCAGATGATTTTACAGATGATCTGGCTCGCACAAAGATGCCCCTATCCGAGCCCTTTTCAACATGTGCTTGGTGGTACTGTTTCTACTCCAGCGGAGTTACGAGGCATGCCCTGTGACCCGTCACGGCCCGTGTGCAGTATTTCCTGTTGGTACAGAGCTTCTGGCTCTTAATGAGGGTTTCTGACAGGCCGGCTGTCCGTTGCATGCATAATGTTCGCAATGTATGCGAATATATATATATATATATATATATATATATATATATATATCACTTGTATCTGGTGAATACAATATATATGTGTATATATATGTATATATATATATATATATAAAATTCTCCTTATTTCATATGAGTATAACATCGAAGCATAGAGCGAATCTGTGAATATCAAACATGATCACCGGCATTTTCCTTCCTCATTTACCACTAAAAAAAAATGGCTTAACCAGTCACGGTCGTGGCGTCCTTGTGTGCATATTGTGCCTTAGTTTCGCATTAAACTTTAGTTCAAATTCTTGTGCTGACTTTAAAAAAAAAAAACAGATGCTCTTTTTTTCGAATAGAGAAAATTCACCGTAAAAAAAAAAAAGATGGAACAAAATCTCCTGTCCAGAGAACTTTCACTGGTGCCAGCAAAGTTGGATTATTTTCATGTGGTCCGACTGAGTTACTGTTCTGACAGTTCTGGCGGCAGCTGCCGAAACTGACTGACTGGCAAGTGAGGCGTACTCCCGTGAGATTCCCACAGTCAAACCCAGCCACCCGCCCATGGATTTGCCCATATAACTCATCACCCTGATGCTTAACCCTTGACCCCTGTGTGTAGCAGTCTAGCCTCGGAGGAGAGAAAGGCGACTACAGCGGGAGTAAACGACGAGCTCAAGTTATGGTTAACCGAGCCTGACAAGCCCGACGAAACAGGCGAAGGAAAGAGGAGATGCAGTGTGAAGATGATGGTGGAGGTTGCCTCCGGCTTGGCCGGGCGGCCCTGCAGACACCATTGACCGAGTCTGCGGGTGGGAAGCCGGACGTGGGTATGTGTCCTGGTCGCTGCACTAGCGCCTCCTCTGGTCGGTCGGGGCGCCTGTTCAGGGGGGAGGGGAAACTGGGGGGAATAGCGTGACCCTCCCATGCGCTACGTCCACCTGGTGAAGCGCCTCACTGTCAGGTGAAAAGAAACGGCGGGCGACTCCACATGTATTGGAGGAGAAAAAGTCTGCAGAGGGGGTGGAGCAGCGACCGGGACTGCTCGGAAGAGTGGGGTAATTGGCCGGATGCAATTGGGGGAGATAAAACGGGGAGGGGGGGGGGACGATGGTGGAGAATGCTGACGAAGCCATAAATGAGTCACATGATGCAGACGGAGCAAGTATGTGCCGACTGCGTTGTGGGATCCGCTGTCTGACTTTGTTCACATGACAAAGATCTTGCAGTCACTCAAAAAAAGTGGCCACAAACGACAAGCTTCGAGTTCTTGCCTATTGCGTAACCCAGACTAGCTAGCGTGAGACATCTCGCAACCACGCCAGCAAATCATCATTATAAGGGGGATAGTCTGCTTGTCAAGCTCGTTGATACAGGGTGGAGAGGACAAAAACAAAATGAGTTTTCCCAAGGCTCCTGGTGGAGCGGATGTGGAAAAGCGCAGTTGTTGGTTCATATAAAGAGTCTATGTCGCTCGGTTGCGTTACTACGTGAGATATGGAGCCACTGAAACAACTACGCGACAATCCCTCACCTTCCCCGCCATCCGCCCTTCTGCTGCATCCCGTCTCACCAGCCTCCAAAGCTGGTGCTGGACTGTCAACTTCTCAGCTGGGCCCACACCTTAAGATGACCGCCTATCTCTGTCATGCGACGTAGGTGTCCGCCGTCTCCTCCTTTATTAGGGGAAGGGATCACCCACGCCTCTAACTGCTCCGACCTCCGCTGCTCTTTACTTCACCCGACAGCTCGAGTTCTCTTATCGTCCCCACATGAAGGGAATTTGTCTGAATAAATCCCCCCTTTATCTCGAGGGAAGTGGTTCGTCTGCCCCTGCGCCTACACATACCAGCTCCCCCGGGCAGAAAACAAACCGAGTCTGCAGAGGGGGGGGGGGGGGGGAGAATCGCCCCCAAATTAGAGCCACATGCCCAGCTGGCTGGCGTTTCTTATCAGCGGAGCTCGCGTCTGGTCGTGTGTGTGTGTGTGTGTGTGTGTTTGCCGTACGTCAACATGCCAAAAGAAAGTGACAGCTGAGCTGACTTGGTGATGTAAAACCAACAGTTTTACGGTCGATTTGTTTTTCCTTGGAAAGATTAGAACGGATAAAAGTCCCAGCTGAGACGGTGCATGTGACGCTGCATTATTCTGCTTGTTGAAAATGTACTGCGGCGAGATTACGTGTGCAGTAGTAGAGCTGGAATGAGCTGTGTGCGCGTGACTGTGAGTCGTGCGTATGCATGTCAATGAGCAGGGCCTCGCACGTCAAGTTCGCACAGGGGGACCTCGCCCACCCCACCCCACCCCACCCCCCGCGACAGCCCTGCATCCAATCAATTCGCATCCCTCCCTACATTTTGTCCCACCCAGCTATCCCGTTCTACCTGGGAATAAGCCGCATTGGAGAAAACAAGACGCACTCCGAAGGCCGTTTCACGTTGTTTTTAAAGTACAAATGTAGGGGCGTCCAGGTAGCATAGCGGTCCAGGTAGCATAGCGGTCCATTCCGCCGCCTACCAACACGGGGATCGCCGGATCGAATCCCCGTGTTCCCATCTCCCCGTGTTCCCACCCGCAGACACGGCCAGATGTGGGTATGTGTCCTGGTCGCTGCACTAGCGCCTCCTCTGGTCGGTTGGGGTGCCTGTTCGGGGGGGAGAACTGGGGGGAATAGCATGATCCTCCCACGCGCTACGTCCCCCTGGTGAAACACCTCACTGTCAGGTGAAAAGAAGCGGCCGGCGACTCCACATGTATCAGAAGAGCCATGTGGTAGTCTGCAGCCCTCCCCGGATTGGCAGAGGGGGTGGAGCGGCGACCAGGACGGCTCAGAAGAGTGGGGTAATAGGCCGGATACAATTGGGGAGAAAAAGGAGGGGGGTAAAAATAAGTAGAAATGTGCATCCACGTTGAAAATCAACAAGGATAATTTCTGTACACAGCTCCTACGCTCCCTCTCTCATCCACCCCTGATGTTTTTAGAAGTTTCAGTTTAATAAGATTAACTTCTTTTCTAGTCAAAATGTACTACGTATATTTCCCGTGAGTAAGAGGATTAACCTGTCTCTGCTTGTGTTGAGATCTTCTCGCTGGTTTTCACCCCCTTCACGGCCCAGACATACACAGCGTAGAGGACTCCAGGCCTCAGGCCAGTCAGCTTGTAAGATTTGCTGTCAGGGCCAACAGGGATCTCCCCACTGGAGCCGTCGGCAGAGCTGTAGCTCAACATATAGCTGTCAATTTCTGCCTGGACCCGGTCCCAGGACACGGTAAAGCTGGACTCGGTCTCGTCTCGCGCCAAGAGGTTAGTAGGAGCATCCAGCTCTAGAGGGAGATGTTAGTGACATCAGTAAATACATGTCTTGATGCATGCTCAACAATCCAGATAAGGACATCACAGAAAGTTGAATCAGTTCATCTGGACACAACGTTTATTGGGAGAAACATTTCATCACTCATCTAAGTGACTTCTTCAGTCTCTGACGTAGCAAGTCACTTAGATGAGTGATGACACGTTTCTCCCAATAAACGTTGTGTCCAGATGAACTGACTCGACTTTCCGTGCTTGGTAAATACACTATTGGTGCAGAGTGCAAACTGAGATGTTTCATTTCTAAAGGGGTATGAACCAGTGGCGGCTGGCCAGTACAGGGCGCCGGGGCGCCGCCCCCTTCAAACATCAAGAGATGAAAATCTACTTAAACACGTTAAATATAATTTAGTTGTATAATGCAAATAATTATGAAATAAAAGTGTTTTTCAGTCTGTGAGCGCCTGTCAGCAGCCATTAAATATTGGTTCCAAATGGTGTTTGGTTGGTGTCTGTCTGAATACATATACTTCCTGGGTGAGGGGCACCAGCCAAACCATACCTCGTGTAAGCCCTCAAACTTGTGGCGAGCAGGTGACCTGAGGCTGCTGTCTGATTGGTTTCTTCAGGTTTTCCATGAGGTGCAGTTCTGTGCCGCCTCAGACACTGCCACTTTTATTGGCAGCGAATTGGTATTGTTTTAATGTTTTTTGACCTAATGTGATTGGACAATTCTCGTGGCTGTCAATCATGTTCACACCCACCGCCACGCCTCGTCTCGACTGTCAGTCATCCACCGTCTACGAACCCTGATAAAATCTATAGGCTACGTTGTCCTACTTTTAACTCTGTGACTGTGTGGACATTAAAGCAGCTGTCAGGTGTGCTGCGCCAAGAGTTCTCCTGATTTCCTACGTTAAATGCACTTATTGTAAGTCGCTTTGGATAAAAGCGTCAGATAAATGACTGTAATGTAATGTAAGTTGCGCCCCGCCCAAATTTTTAGCACCAGCCGCCACTGATATGAACGCGTTTGCCATGCATTTTCTGAAATAAGATTTTCATAGGAAAGTGAGTAAGTGGAGAACAAGTGAATTTTCCTCCTTCATTCTTTTGACCCTTGCGAAGCAAATCTGAACTCATAACTCATCACGGCACGTCTGGTTATCCCTGAGACGAATGGCTCAAGATTAGCTAGCCCTCATTAGTTCAATAACATCGAGTGTAGTAACCTGTCTCCGCTTGTGTTGAACTTTTCCCACTGGCTTTGTTCCCCTTTGTGGCCCAGATGTACACAGTGTAGAGGACTCCGGGCTTCAGGCCAGTCAGCTTGTAGGAGGTGCTGTCAGGGCCAACAGGGATCTCCCCACTGGAGCCTTCAGCGGAGCTGTAGCTCAGCATATAGCTGCCGATTTCTGCCTGGACTCGATCCCAGGAGACAATGAAGCTGGACTCTGTCTCTTCTCGGGCCAAGAGGTTAGTAGGAGCATCCAATTCTGCATATGGGTAATGTAAAAATTAATTATACCAGTAAGGGAAGCTACCGCTTCAAACCATAAAGCAGTTTCTGGTTGGGTTATTATCTGTAAACTGTGGAGATATAACGGTGGAGAAAGTAGGGCTTTTTGGTCAAACACAAGTTTTCTTGTCAAAATATTTAGCTTTTTAAGATGTTTATAAATGAGACACAGCAGTGGCTCTCAGTCAAGGTCCTTGAGGCCCAGATCCCTGCTGGTTTTTGCAGTAGCCATCTAAATAAGAATGGATTCATACTTGGGACGTAAGGCAAATGCTATAAAAGGATTTTTTTTTTTGTACTTGGCCAATTACCCTATTTTCCAAGCCATTCCAGTTGCTGCTTCCCCCCCTCTGCTGAGCCGGGGAGGGCTGCAGACTACCACGTGCCTCCTCCAATACATGTGGAGTCGCCAGCCGCTTCTTTTCACCTGACAGTGAGGAGTTTCGCCAGGGGGACGTAGCGCGTGGGTGGATCACGCTATTCCCCCCAGTTCCTCCTCCCCCCTGAACAGGCGCCTTGACCAACCAGAGAAGGCGCTAGTGCAGCAACCAAGGACACACACCAACATCTGGCTTCCCACCCGCAGACACGGCCAATTGTGTCTGTAGGGACGCCCGACCAAGCCGGAGGTAACATAGGGATTTGAACCGGCACTCCCTGTGTTGGGTAATTCCATTTTTTGACAACCTGGGTATTATTTTTGTTGTTTGCTCTCGTGCATATCGTTTATTACATCATTTTACTCACCTGCTTCACTGTCAACATTTTGGATATGGGACAACTGTTAGGCACAGCTTTACAACGTCATCTCATGGGACAACTGAACCCAAGAATCAGACATGTTCCAATCAGTCCAATTCAACCCAATTATCTTAAATCCTATATTTGGAAGAGAAATAAAATTGCAAATTAAAATGTATTAACCCAAAATGTCCAATATTGTCAATGGTCAACTGGCATTGCTGAACTGAACAACTTCCTAGTGCACCTTGCAGGGATGACCAGCCCATTCCCACTTCAGGTAGTAGCACACCGACATACTACCCAGCCAGTGCAATGAAAAAGTCAGAGATAATGGAAAATAATAAACACAGCCTAACTGAGACACTAGAGTTTCGCTGTTGTTGTTGTGGTTGTTGTTGTTCAGGCTCATGTTCGGACGTCATTGTAGTGCTAAGTTTATAGCGGTAGTCCCGTATCCAAAATCTCCAAAATAAAGCCGTTGAGTAAAAGGATTTCATAACTGATATGCACAATGGTAAACACTAGGAAAATAAGGCCCAGCTTGTAAAAAAAAAAAAAAACCAAAAAACGAAATTATTCTTTAAACACCTTGTAGGACAGAAAACTAACAGCACTTTAGGACTCAAAGACAATCCTTAAAAGAGACTGAAATACAGTAAGAGACAGTGGCACACATTAAGATGTAATTCCACCTAAATTAGTCTTCAGGTGGTCAGATTAAACTTTTGTTTTTCACAAAAACTGGCCAATAAGACACCTGTCTGTGCTTGGGTTGAACTCTTCCCACTAGCTTTGTCCCCCTTGACAGCCCAGATATGGACAGTGTAGAGGACCCCGGGTCTCAGGCCAGTCAGCTTGTATGAGGTGCTGTCAGGGCCAACAGGGATCTTCCCGCTGGAGCCTTCAGTAGAGTTGTAGGTTATGATATAGTGGTCAATTTCTGCCTGGACTTGATCCCACGACACGCTGAAGCCGGACTCAGTCTCATCTTGAGCCAAGAGGTTAGTAGGAGCATCCAGCACTAGAGGGAGATGTTAGTGACATTAGCAAACACACTGTTGGAGCAGACTACAAGCAGTGTTGTTTAGTTTCTACGTGAGAGAGAAATGAAACCTTTTACATTTGCCATGCATTTTGAATCATATTCAAGTCATATTCATCGACAGGTGAGTAAATGGAAAACAAGTGAATTTTCATCTTTCCATCCTCGTGGAGCACATCTCAAATCGATATCTCATCATAGCACTTGTGGTTATCCTCAAGATCAATGCTCAAGCTTAACTGTCCCTCTTAATTTCATCAACATCGAGTGTAGTAACCTGTCTCCGCTTGTGTTGAACTTTTCCCACTGGCTTTTTCCCCCTTCACGGCCCAGATATACACAGTGTAGAGGACGCCAGGCTTCAGGCCTTTCAGCCTGTAGGAGGTACTGTCAGGACCAACAAGGATCTCCCCATTTGAGTCTTCAGCAGAGCTGTAGCTCAACATATAGCTGTCGATTTCAGACTTGACTTGTTCCCACGACACGACGAAGCTGGACTCTGTCTCTTCTCGAACCATAAGGTTAGTAGGAGCATCTAGTGCTAGAGGGAGATGTTATTGACACTGTTAAATACACTGTTGGTGCAGGCGACACACTGAGCTATTAAACAACTGAGGCAGAAATTAAAGTTTTCGCCAAGCATTTTTTAAAACAATGAATTCAAAGGGAGGCGGGTGAATGGAGAGCAAATGAATTTTTGCTTTTGACCCTATGGGAGCTGATCTCAAAATAAAAACTATATATAATTATCCTGTGTCAGGTTAGACGAATGGCTAAGAGCTAGCTGTTGCTTTTAATTTTATCCACATCAAGTGTAGTAACCTGTCTCCGCTTGTGTTGAGATCTTCCCACTAACTTTGCCCCCCTTCACTGCCCAGATGTGAACAGTGTAGAGGACTCCAGGCCTCAGGCCAGTCAACTTGTAGGAGGTGCTGTCAGGGGCCAGAGGAATCTCCTCACTGGAGCCTTCGGCAGAACTGTAGCTTAGCATATAGTTGTCGATTTCCGCCTTGACCCGGTCCCACGACACGCTGAAACTGGACTCAGTCTCATCTTGGGCCAAGAGGTTAGTAGGAACATCCAGCTCTATAGAGAGATGTTAGTGACATTGTTAAATACACAACTGGTACAGAGTAAAAGCTGAGATGTTTCATTTCTAAAATAATACTGAAAGCATTTGCCATGCATTTTCTAAGATTGTTATTCAATAGGAGGGTGAGTAAATGGAAAACAGTTGAATTATCTATGTTTTGTTCCTAGCGGAGCAAGTTGTAAATTGATATCTCAGCATGGTACACCCGTTTACTGCCAAGATGAATAGATCAAGCTTAAATTTTCCTTTTAATTTCGTCAACATCGAGTGTAGCAACCTGTCTCTGCTTGCGTTGAACTTTTCCCACTTCCTTTGTTCCCCTTTGTGACCCAGATACCCACAGTGTAAATGACTCCAGGCCTCAGGCCAGTCAGCTTGTAGGAGGTGCTATCAGGGCCAACAGGGATCTTCCCGTTGGAGCCCTCTGCAGAGCTGTAGCTCAACATATAGCTGTCAATTTCTTCCTGGACCCGGTCCCAGGACACAGTAAAGCTGGACTCCGTCTCATCTCGGGCCAGTAATGTAAAAATTTGTTGTACCAGTAATGGAAACTACTGCTTCTATCATAAGCAGCATTTGTTTGGGTCATTAATCTGTAAACTGTGGCGATTTTGGTTACTGGGTTTCTAGGTCAGAAAAATATGTTTTCTTGTCAAAATATTTGTGTTATAAGGTTCTTATAAATGGGATTCAGTAGTGGTTCTCAATTGGGGTCCTTGAAGCTCACAGCACTGTTGGTTTTTATTTTAGCCATCTGTTTTAGCCATGAGATATAAGGTAAATGCCATTAAATACAGTTAAGGTCAAAATTATTAGCCCCCAAGGAACTCTGGCACATTTCCCTAAAAGTCTGCCCAATATTTGCATCATTCATAAAACTTTACATAGTAAAACAGTCATCAATGTTAAGGCCCCTATTTGGTACATTTTGGAATGTAAAATAAATCTTCAGGTTTTCTTTATACCAAATGTAGTGAAAATTGAGGTGGTCAAAATTATTAGCCCCCACGTGATTTTTTTGCTTTCAAAACACACCTGAGCAATCAATTATCTTTCAAACCACACCTGAGCAATCAATCAGCACTTAACTTTACTTAAGGGACTCTAATGAACAGAGCTAGTGGCACGTGAACACTTGATTGAGAGGGACAACTCTTAAATTCTTGGTAAGAAGTAATTTCATCATGCCAAAAAGTGAAGAAATCAGTCTGGAACTCAGAAAGAAGATAGTGGATGCTCATCTTAAGGGGGAAGGCTATACTGCCATTTCCAAGTGTTTCACAGTGTCTAGAACAGCTGTAGGTTGCATCATTGCAAAGCACAAGGAGACAAAGTCTGTTAGAAACAAACCTGGGCCTGGTCCAAAGTGCAAGATTTCAACAACTTCGCAGAGGAAAATAGTCAGAGAGGTCAACAACAATCCCCAGATCTCTGCCAAGATGATTGTTGCTGAACTGGCCTCTTCTGGACTTGATGTTTCAAGGAGGACTGTTGTGAGGGCTCCTCATTGTGGTGGGCTTTGAGGTCATCATCCAAGAAAAACTCCATTGCTCACACAGCGGCACATCAGAGCCAGACTGAAGTTTGCCCTTGAACATTTGAAACAGGAGCATGAGTTTTGGAAGTCTGTCCTTTGGTCTGATGAGGCTAAACTTGAGCGGTTTGGGCACATGGATGTTGCTTTTGTTTGGCGAAGGAAGGGAGAGGCCTTCAACCCTAAAAACACAGTTGCCACAGTTAAACACTGTGGTGGGAGCATAATGTTGTGAGGCTGTTTTGCTGCTTCAGGCACAGGGAACCTTGTTCGGGTGCATGGGATCATGTAGAAAGAAGATTATGTTGACATTTTGAAGGATGATGTAAAGAAATCTGCCGCCTGTCTAGCTTTAGGTCGCTGCTGGGTCTTCCAGCAAGACAATGACCTGAAGCATACATCCAAGTTGGTCCAAAACTTTTTGAAGGACACCAAAATCAAGGTCCTGGAGTGGCCCTCTCAGAGCCCAGATCTTAATCCTACTGAGAATCTGTGGGGGGAGCTCAAGGTTAATGTCCATGCTGGAAAACCACGCAATTTAGATGAGCTGGAACAATTTGCCATGGAAGAATGGGCTGAGATCTCTCAAGAGACATGTGCCACCCTAGTTAGGAACCACCATAAGAGGTTGTTGTTAGTTGTGAGTCAGAAAGGTTACACTATTGACTATTAATTGTAAGAGGGCTAATAATTTTGGCCTTGTCATTTTTGTTTTTTCTTGTTTCAATTCAGCGCATCAGTAAAATATCTTAATCAAGCTTAGCGGAGATTTTATCTTTGTTCTTTTGGAAGCAATTCACTATAAACATTTTCAGTTATGGTCATTTCCATGGAAAAGTTAACGGTTTTGTTTGATTTCATAAAGGGGGCTAATAATGTTGACCTTAACCGTTATCTGGTGCCACAAAAAAATAGCAGAAACTCAAGGACCATGATAAAGAGCAATTGTGATAAAGACAGCAGCAAAAATGAAGACGTGATGCATTAAATCAACATAAATTACTGCTCAGTTGGTCAGATCAACGCTTTTGTTTTTTTGTTTTTTTACAGAAACTGGCAAATAGGACACCTGTCTCTGCTTGTGCTGAGATCTTCCTGCTGGCTTTGTCCCCCTTGACAGCCCACATATCAACAGTGTAGAGGACCCCAGGCCTCAGGCCAGTCAGCCTGTAGGAGGTGCTATCAGAGCCAACAAGGATCTCCTGGCTGGAGCGCTCAGCAGAGCTGTAGCTCAACATATAGTTGTCGATGTCCGCCCGGACCCGGTCCCAGGACACGTTGAAGCTGGACTCTGTCTCGTCTCGTGTCAAGAGGTTATTAGGAGCATCCAGCACTAGAGGAAGATGTTAGTGATATTGGTAAATATATTGCTGGTGCAGGCAATACATTGAGTCGTTTCATACAAGTGAAGCGGAATTGAAAAGGTTTCGCCATGCATTTTCTAACACAATTCAAACGAAGGTGAACAATGTAAACAATGAATTTCTGCTTTTGATCCTATTGAAGCGTAAAGACGATAACCCAGCATCCTGTGTTAGATAGCCCAAAAATATATGGCTCAGACCTATTTGTTACTCTTAACTTCATCCACGTCAAGGGTTCTAGTTTCCAGACAGCGCAAGGCCGGCGGTAGCGTCAGCACAGACGCAGTGACAATTTCATTTGGCGCAAGGCGGTTTTTCTCTCGCCTGGGCACGTTCGCTAATTTCCAGACTCGCCATGACATCGCTTGTGCCGGAATGGGCGTGAGGGCGCAGTAGGGGGTGTGTCAGTCACATTCAGGTGGCACAGTGCTAGTTTGGTGTCAAATAAAACCATATATTACGCCTGCGTCTCCGCCTGGTCAGATTACGTCTTGATGCAGGCGTTGTGTGGTAGTTTCCGGGCTTCAGGTGAAGGTGCACAAAGCATACACATGCCACTTTTGTGTATGTTACATTGGCCTACTTTGTGAATAATTCGACTAATGACGACCGTCCTAAACCTTTTTAATCGCAGAACAAAATATCTGCACGTGTATCATTGTCTTCCAACATGAAACAGTCAATGTGCATCATTACACACGGAAAACACCATGGCGATGGGGATTTCAATTTCCATTAACCTCATTCAACCTGGAAGAGCGAACTAATTGCCCAGGCTTATTGATCTGTGATCACAACTATTTAAGGCCTCCTGCTGTGTTCATAGAATGCGCAGGGAAGAGAGAAAGACGCTGGTAGCCTGTCAAATAATCATGCTTGCGTGTTGTCTCATATCACATTGTAATTAGTGTTAATGTCTGCTTTATGCACACTTGGCAACTCTGCACCTCCTGAGCAAGGACATCAATTTCCTCCTGGAAGAAGCTTTTCTTCCTTAGCCGGTCTGGACTCCTGCCATCCATTATGAAATTGGCAGTTCGGCATAACAGAGACCGCGCTGCTTTCAAAGGGAATGAGAGGAGCTGATTTGATTGGCCCTAATTGAAGACAGCCCCCGCCACTCCTATTGATAATTTATTCTTCTAATCCAACCCTTTTACAACTGCACCTCTGTTGTGCCCGATTACTGCCTGCGCAGAATGTCCAGAAATTAACAAACATGTATCGGCCACACATTAGATCGACTTGCACTGTGAACTAGCCGACTGCGCTATGACCCAGAAACTAGAGCCCCAAGCATAGTAACCTGTATTTGGCTGGGTTGAGATCTTCCCACTAGCTTTGTCCCCCTTGACGGCCCAGATGTCGATAGTGTAGAGAACTCCAGGCCTCAGACCAGTCAGCTTGTAGGAGGTGCTGTAAGGGCCAACAGGGATCTCTGCACTAGAGCCTTCAGCAGAGCTGTAGCTCAACATATAGTTGTCGATTTCCGCCTTGACTCCATCCCACAACACAGTCACACTGGACTCGGTCTGATCTTGGGCCAAGAGGTTAGTAGGAGCATCCAGTGCTAGAGGGAGATGTTAGTGACATTGGTGAATATACTACTGGTGCAGACTACAAGCTGTGTTGTTTCTAAGCATTAAAGTATTTGCCATGCATTTTCTAAAATTATCGGATCATAGGAAGGTAAGTAAACGAAACATTTTTTTCTTCTTCTTTTGATTCTGCTGCATATGGGTTGAGTTTTTCCCTGCACAGATGATCAGCCATGAATCCTGCTTTTATTCTATTCAATAAAAAAAAGAAGCAACCTGTCTCTGCTTGTGATGACAGTTTCTCACAGTCTTTGTCTCTCAATCGCTCCGCACGCATAGCCTCGCAAAGCCAGCCTAAATCTTGTGAGCTATGTTTTTGCTATGCAAGATGGATAGTTTCCCCGTGCCTTACAGCTTTCACCTGAAATCAACGCATGGAGAAAACTTTCTGCTATTACTGGCATCGGTGGTGAATGAGATGATCGTTTTGGAGAGTTCGTAATGACATTTGTGGCTTTGGATTTAAAGTAATTCCCATTAATCCCAACTTTTGTGACTATAACACATAACAAAAGATGCATCTGATTAGGACGCCTCCTGGGTGCCTTCCTTTGGAGGTTTTACGGGCACGTCCAACTGGGTGGAGACCTTGGGGTAGACCCAGAACTCGCTGGAGGGACTACATGTCCAATCTGGCCTGGGAACACTGTGGGATCCCCCAGGAGGAGCTGGAGGGTGTTGCTGGGGAGAGGGACGTCTGGAGTGCCCTACTTAGCTTGCTGCCACCGTGACCCGGCCCTGCAAAGGCTGCTCTCTTCCATTTATGGATGCTATGCAGAATGTCTTGTTATAATACATGTTTTTTAATCTCTTGCATTTTAATTGTCTCTGTAATTTTAATAAACAGCCGCTCAGCCTTTTAAACATCACCAACGGACATGTCTCTGTGCCAAAGAACTCCAGCAGAGTGCAATCAAGGGCTCAGTTATGGCCTAGCTTTGTCACAACTGTATTACAACAATAACGGCTGTGCAAGGAGAAGTATGCATCAATTCTGCTGTAGAATTAATCTGATCAGAACTGGAGCTCATTACCCCAATAAAAATGAACAAAATGGGCGTTTGGGTGGCATGGCGGTCTGTTCTGTTGACTACCAACATGGGGATCGCTGGTTTGAATCCCCGTGTTACCGCTAGCTTGGTTGGGTATCCCTAGAGACACAACTGGCCGTGTCTGCGGGTGGGAAGCCAGATGTGGGTATGTGTCCTGGTCGCTGCACAAGCGCCTCCTCTGGTCGGTTGGGGGCGCCTGTTTGGGGGGGGGGGCTGGGGGGAATAGCGTGATCCTCCCACGCGCTACGTCCCCCTGGCGAAACTCCTCACTGTCAGGGGAAAAGAAGCGGCTGGCGACGCCACATGTATTGGAGGAGGCATGTGGTAGTCTGCAGCCCTCCCCGGATCGGCGGGGGGGTGGAGCAGCGACCGGGATGGCTCAGAAGAGTGGAGGAATTGGCCAAGTACAATTGGGGTGAAAAGGGGGGGGGGGAATCCAAAAAAAAAATTTTGAACAAAACATTAATTACAGGACTTCCTTAGACATAACAACTCGCTACATCAACTGACCTGCTTGCATTAGTAGTTTTTACTACAAGTAGACCAGCACGTGTGGAAATGTGGGGCTCCAGTTCTATGTCATGGGGTTTGCGGCTCTGACTGATTAAAGGCTGATTTAATCGCCTGGAAAGTCATTTTGATCTACGCCCATCGAGGAGGCCCCTTACACAAACAAATGCCTATTGAGGCTTACCAGACTACAATGAGTGATGTGAAATTTGTGGGCTGGCCAACATACAGACAGTGTCGAGGACTCCAGGTCTCAGGCCCGTCAGGCTGTAAGAGGTACTGTTGGAGGCCACAGGGACCTCCCCACTGATGTCCTCAACAGAGCTGTGCCTTAATATATAGCTGTCAATTCTGCCCGGCTCATGAGAAATTGCTGTTTTGATTTGGTCTCATCTTTGGCCAAGAGGTTGCTAGAGGCATCCAGTTCTGCATAGGGAGTTATTCTTACGGTAGATTTTAACCACGGGTTCACTCAGGTTGCTGAGACCCCTGGCCAAGGCCTCTTTGCATCCAGAACATGGTCGGCAGAATAATGCTCCTTCACCCCCCACCTGAAGGCTTCACTCCTCAAACTCTGGACTCCTCATCATTCCCCACACCAGGCTGCATTTTGTGGGGAACTGAGCTTCCTATGCTGCTGCACCCGCCTCTGGAATGCTCTTCCCACCTCAGTCTGCAACGCCGAATCCATTAATGATCTCAAATCCAGGTTTAAGACTCACCCCCCCCCCCGCCAAGCATTCTTACAGTTCGCCTCTTTCTTTGTTTTTTCCGTCTCCTTGCATCTTGAAATGCACTTTAAAAATCTAATGGATTATTATTTATCATAGCTAAAGCACTGCTATGCCAATGTGCCGGCTAATTTGACACTAATCCAAAGGCATTATCTTGCAAAACAACCTGTTGCACCAACTCAGTGTGTAAGAAGTTTGGATCTAAGTGAGTCTTGTCTGTAGGATTGATTAAAATTATTTCCTTATTTCAAGCAGGATGTACTTATCCGATCCTGTTTAAAGCATACAAACCGTAACACGTTACTATAATGAGCAACTTTTTTCCAACTAATATTAGTGGTAAAAGAGCTATTCTATTTTACATTTTTTATCAGTTATATTGTGTCTAAAAGTAGAAATTCAACATCTTGTGCACTTTTACTGATGCATTTCAGTGGATGAGCAATTTAGTTTGGCAGAGTTCTCACGTGGACCATGACTGACTTAAGTTCACAGCTAATTCATCTCAGTACTATGCAAACAAGTCTGCAAAACATAGTGAAGTCATTAGGGCCCCCGTTACTGAAAACCACCACAACCACAAGTCCCGCTAGGACCGCCCCTCTTCCGACATAACTATTCTGCCTTTTACCACATCAGAGCATTTGTGCTCACAAGTGAGGAGGGGTGAACGGCCCACTTTCGGTAAAAAAAAAAAAAGGCATATTACGGTAATTTTGATGAACAGTAAATATAAACATATTCTGAACACATTCCCCAGCTGCAGACATATGAATCATCTGACTCATCTCTCACTTTGCTGCAGATTCTCAAGCCCTTGTATAGACACATTCTCATACACGAAGAGACAGGCCCATGCACAAAGACCAGCGTGTCCACACACATTAATTCTTGATGTACACAATTCGCAATTACTATTGAAAATGTGTGTGTGTGTGTGTGTGGAGACACACACACAAACACACTCACAAGACACCTTTCTGGCACCAACAAATATCTGTGTGTATGCAAAAAAAAAAAATTTCCGGATTTTTCTCCCCAGTTGTATCCGGCCAATTACCCCACTCTTCCGAGCTGCCCCGGTCGCTGCTCCATCCCCTCTGCTGATCCGGGGAGGGGGCTGCAGACTACCACGTGCCTCCTCTGATACATGTGGAGTCGCCAGCCGCTTCGTTTCACCTGACAGTGAGGAGTTTCGCCAGGGGGACGCAGTGCGCGGGAGGATCACGCTATTCCCCCCCAATTCCCCCTCCCCCTCCGAACAGGTGCCCCGACTGACCGGAGGAGGAGACATACCCACATCCGGCTTCCCACCCACAGACACGGTGAATTTTGTCTGTAGGGATGCCCGACCAAGCTAGAGGTAACAAGGGGATTCGAACCGGCGATCCCTGTTTTGGTAGGCAACACCACACCACATGGATGGGAATTTTGATACAACAGTCCAGTTATTGGGAAAAAAGGTCTCCCTGCTGATAACACACACACACACACACACACACACAGTTCTGTTCACAACAAAGTCCCACAACAGTTGTGCTTTGCATCTATAACACTGTGTCCTTGTTTTTGTTGTTGCACACTTGAACCATATGCATGCAGAGCAGTCATCGTGTCTTGGCCCACTAGGAAGCCCCTTCATTTGCTCACACGTTGCAGAGACAAATAGATAAATGGAGTTTCTCTCACTTACTCAGGTGTACAGTCAAGTTTACCTGTCTCAGCCTCCGTTGAACTCTTCTTGCTGGCATTGCCCCCCTTGACAGCCCAGATATACACAGTGTAGAGGACCCCAGGCCTCAGGCCGGTCAGCTTGTAGGAGGTGCTGTCAGGGCCAACAGGGATCTCCCCACTGGAGCCCTCAGCAGAGCTGTAGCTCAGCATATAGCCGTCGATTGTCGCCTGGACCCGTTCCCACGACACGCTTGCGGTGTCCTCTGTTACTGCAATGGTCACCAGACTGGCAGGAGCATCAATGTCTATTTGAAGAGGAGGGGGGGGGGCAGAAGATGAAGAAGACATTTGAAAATTGGACGAAAGGATAAGGTCAGCGACAAAAATGAATATTAAGAAATGTGATAATGGTGTACAGAAAGTGAGGGGAGAGCAGAGAAATAAAAAAGCAAGGAACATGGGGGGCGAGGGGACGAGGATCAGTTATTTCATTCATATCTGTCCATTCAGTTTGTCCAATTTGCTCCAGGAGCCCAGCAAAAACATTTTGATTAGACCCAACACAAACAGCATTTCATTTCATTCATGGTTGTGGTCCACCCACCGTCTTTTCTACCGGGTAAGCAATACATGTCTAAACAACAACAACAACAACAATAATAATAATAGTAAATAATAAATATAATAATAAATAATATAATAACAATATGATAATAAATAACAGAATATAATAATATAACAATAATAATAAATAATATAACAATAAAAACATTATTATATTTATTATTATTTATATTATTATAATAATATATAATAATGATAATGATAATAAGATATAATATAATAATAATATAATAATAATAATACATATAGGATAAGCGGTTTGGATAATGGATTGATGGATGGATAACAATAATAATATAATAAATAATAATAAAATAATAATAATAATAAATGACTGATTCAAACTATAGTTCAAACATTTAATTCAGCCTCAACATACAGACATTTCGACAAATTCTCTTATGATACAAAACACGCCCACTGTTGTTCATTTTAATCAGAACATTCGAGTACACAAAGTCCCTTTACTCAGCATATTTTCCACCATTTTTTGGCCGGTGGACTCGAGGTACATATGAAGGAGACATGACGGGGAAAACGGACGGACGGTGTGCGTGTGTGTGCGTGCGTGTGTGTGTGTGCGTGTGTGTGCGTGTGTGTGCGTGTAGAATTATATAGATGGAACGGTGCAGCAAGACATTCCTCAGTATCACTACATAGAAAAGAGAGACAAGGATAGACAAAATAGAGAGTGGCGGTGGTGGTGGTGGTGGTGGTGGGGGGGGGGCAGGAGGAAGTGGGAGGAAATGTAAAAGCAATCATCATTTAGGGTCGCTCCTCTGTGACTCGGTCAAGGTTAGCCTTGTCTCAAAGCGCTACTCGCATCATGAAAACTGATTAATGATGCGCCCAGGAGGAGAAAGGAATTGCAGAGCTCTACCTCCCCTCCCCCCCCCAACTCTCTCTTTACGTCCCTCTACCTTAATCTCCCTCTCTCCCGCTCTCCCGTCGTCTGTCTCTCTCTGTCCTTGCGGCTCCGGCGCTTGACAATCTTTCATGAGCGAAATGCGAAAAGATAGGTTGCACTGCAGAGCCGAAACCATTTCAGGAGCCGTTTATAATGGCGCGTTTCCCATCAGGGCCGAGCGTTGGCTCCGCGCACGGAGACGAGGAGCTCCCTCAACGGCCTGCTGGGCGAGCGCATGGCCTCCGCTCGTCAGCGATTGCGGTGTCGCCGTTACGTGGGCACCATCAAACAAACTCACTCTCGCTACAAATGTCAGCGGCGGTTCGCTCACAGGCCAGCTCGGCCATGAACGATGAGCTGTGTGTATCTGCAACCCTTACCGCGTAGGCTACACGCTGTTGCGTGTCGACTAGTGCAGCAGTGTGTAGTTGGAGGGAAGGTGCATGTGTTCCTCCAACCCGCTTGTGTCCTTCCTGCCCTTAGCTTGCTGCTGCTGGCTAGCCTTTGTGGCGAATAGGGAAGCATCCTAGCGTGTAAGCCTTCCCTGGCCGGTACATAGCCTCTCCTTCACCAAGACTCCTGCCAGGCCTCCCCGTGGCCACACGTGGTAACTGGGGTCTTGCGGCCCCAGGCTAACTGGGCAGGGGATCTCGGAGCAGCAGTGGGCCCCAGAGATATGGTGTGCAGGCCCACCCTGGTGGACACGCCCTGGCACCTATCAACCACTGCCCCGCTGCCTTGTGGGTGAGTCTGGAAGACATAAGGCTAAGGGAGCTTACCCCAACAGAAAAGCAAGCTGTGGCGGCACGCTTCGAGGCGGTTTCCGAAAAACTGGATTTCCGGCAGCCCCCTGCAGTTGTGTGGAGGTGCCGGTCGTCTAGGGATCCCCCTTGCCATCGGAACCATCTCCTCTACAATCAAGTCATGTGGCGTTGGGAGAAGCGCCCACCCCCCATGCCACTTTAAAAACCATCTCTGCGCAGGGATCTTCTGCTATCTGAGTCCTCAAAGGACCCACAAATAGAAGAAGATGGTCATCATCGGGCACCATGGACAACCAGCAAGCAACATCAGGTGTAGTTAGGTTAACGGACTTGGCTCCGCCTCGTCGGTGGGCTTGTGTGACGGACACGAACGACGGCAGACGTTTCGCCTTCGCAAGCTACCGGGGCGACGGCGCCGGCCCGAGCACAAAACATGGGTTGTGGCTTCGGCGGTGTGGGAAACAGCTCACCCATCACGGGCGGCACACTCAGCACAGCGCCGACCACAAGTTCCTCGGTATCGGGCCGTTTCTCATCGTTTACGCCCTCATTTCCCCGCTGCGCCGCGGCAGCCACAAGTCTGGGAAAAGGGGGGGGGGCCCCCCGGTGGGAGACGCGTGTCAACGGGGGTGTCACTTTTCTCGTGAGCGCAGTCGCCGCGTTTCCAGCCGACTGTAAAGGGAATTTCAAGCCACTTCTCGAGGTGTCACCAAAAAGGGTGGGTGGAGGCAACTGACTCGAGGAGAGTATTGGGTAGTGTATTTGGCAATTTATTATACTTATTATATATTGGGGGGGGGGGATTTTTCCCTCCCCTTTTCTCTCCCCAATTGTATCCGGCCAATTACCCCACTCTTCCCAGCAGTCGGTCGTTGCTCCACCCCCTCTGCCGACTACCACATGCCTCCTCTGGTACATGTGGAGCCGCCAGCCGCTTCTTTTCCCCTGACAGTGAGGAGTTTCACCAGGGGGATGTAGCGCGTGGGTGGATCACGCTATTCCCCCTCCCCAAACAGGTGCCCTGAGCGACCAGAGGAGGCGCTAGTGCAGCAACCAAGGACGCACGCCAAAATCCGGCCTCCCAACCGCAGACATGGCCAATTGTGTCTGTAGGGATGCCCGGCCGAGCCGGAGGCAACACGGGGATTCGAACCAGCGATCCCCGTGTTGGTAGGCAACGGAATAGACCGCTACACTACCGGGCGCCCCGCAATAAAGTCTTTCTGATGCGTCATAATTTGTGTAAAAATACATGGATGGAAAGCCGGCAGTGGTGGCCGTCGTGACATGGTATTCTAGTGTGTGATTCCCAGCTAGCATCCTTCTTACTGATCCTTACTGGTCAAAAAGCTCCAACTGATAATGGTCTATTATTATTATTAGTACTACTACTACTATGATTGGCCCTGTGATAGACTGGCGGCTTGTCCAGGGTGTCTCCCCGGCTGCTGCTCAACGACTGCTGGGAAGGGCTCCAGCATCCTGCGACCTCGACCGGGATGAGCGGCTTGGATAACGGATGGATGGATGCTAATAGACTATTTTTTGTAGCATCACTTTCGCTTAAATCACGTCTCAAACGAATTAAATCCACGGAAAACGATGACAACTGTATAGTAACTCTTATTCTAGGTTATAGATAAATAGATTCAATTCACATCTTGTTAAAGAAAAAAGAAACATCTGGCCACAGCTGGTCCCGCGCACAAATACACACACGTGCTTTTGTAGGCAATGAGGCAGCTCTCGCTGCCTTACCGGCGCACCGGTGGGGAAACCAGTGGCTGCAGTGGGTGGCTTAGTGATTTAGTGGGTTATAGCTCATGCAATGAATTCAGCCACTTTTAGCAGGAATGTGACACTGACTTATCGCGTCTCACATCTTTTCCCAACACTTTCCACTCTAAACTAATAAAGCAGAAAAAAACACGGCGCTGAAGGCCCTCCGTAGACAGTGTACTTCCAGTGAGAGCTGTCAGTCCAAAACGCCACAGGATCCCCCATGTCCAGGGGAGCTGATAACATAAAGATCAACATTCAGCCTCCCACCTCAGCCGAGTCCATCTGCTTTCTGTTAGACAGGCCTCAGTGTAAACTTTATTGAATCTGGATTGGCAGCGGCAGTAGCGGCGGTATGCTGTGTTTATGGAACTTGCAGAATTTAGACAGGCCATTGACTATGAAAGCACATGTGACATGCGGCAATTTATCAGATTTGATGTGCACATAGATACTATAAGGCCTTTACAGTGCCGCTGTGAATCATCTTGTTTTTGCAAAATCGTGGTTGCACACAGCCACACACACACATACATGTGTGACTGACTGCAAAACCGACACAATTTCACCAGTGGGAGAGAACGTTAAATAGAGCGACTATAACTGTTCACACACACACACACACACAAATAGTAATTCTTTTTCTTTTTTTTGAAATTTTCCTGCTGTTTCGCCCCAATTTTATCCGTCCAATTACCCCACTTTTCTGAGCCGTCCCGGTCACTGCTCCACCCCCCTCTGCCTCCTCCTCCGACACATGTGGAGTCGCCAGCCGCTTCTTTTCCCCTGACAGTGAGGAGTTTCGCCAGGGGGACGTAGCGCGTGGGAGAATCACGCCATTCCCCCCAGTCCCCCTCCCCCGAACAGGTGCCCCGACAGACCAGAGGAGGCGCTAGTGCAGCGACCAACATCCGGCTTCCCACCCGCAGACACGGCCAATTGGGACGCCCAACCAAGCCGGAGGTGACATGGGAATTAGAACCGCTGATCCCCCATGTTGGTAGGCTGCAGAATAGACCGCCACCACGCCACCCGGACGCCCACACAAATAGTAACTCAACCCAAATATCCCACCATTTTACAGAAGTAAATAAATATAGCATGCTCCCGGAAGTAATAATCGACCGCTAAGCCAGCACCAACTCATCTTTCCATAGCCCTGATAAATGAGAGGAGTCTCCTCGTGATTCATCCTTTATGTCTTTTACTGACCACCTCAGATGAAGGATTGACACTACTGGACTGGAGACAAGCCGCTGTCTGTCTGGTGTAGATTAATGTAGTCCCCCACTGACGCCCACACACACAGCACACACACACCACCATCATCATCATCATCCCATCATCCACTGCTGTGCTTTTCTCCGCCATGTGTCTCCTCTCTAGGTGAGAAAGACCTGAAGAGACGGACGAGGGTTGAGAATCTCTCGCTAACACCCCTGAATAAAAACCATTAACTCTGCTGCCTTGGGGCATGTGAAAACAAAGAACCAGACACTCAGACAGCTTTTTAACTGACTCAGCACGGTCGTGGGATAAGGATCAGGAAGGGAGGAAAGGAAGGGGAAAAAGGGGAGACAGACAGAGAGACAGAAAACAACACAACCACAACAGTAATGGAAGTAACCGACGACCTGCCGTGCCATTATGGGCCATTTGTAGCAGTCAGTCCAACAATGAATGTTTATGTCTTATCTATTATCCAGACCAGCTGTGAAAGGGAAACTTTAATGAATTCCTGCTCACGTTCTTTAAGATCGGCCCAACATGAAGTAAGAATAAATAAGGACGACTCCGTGCTAAGCCAATATGCCCCGATGGGGCCAGATGGACTGTACTTACCTAAATCACCGTGGAGAATCACCGCGTGGTTCCACAATGGGTATCACATTTCCTCTCAATGACCATGTTCTCCACGGCAATTATGACTTGTCTAGATTATTAAACCATAAAGTCTGGCCCGCCATCATTGACCTATAATGATACCTCTTGCTGGACATATTCATTATGCAATTACCTTTGGCTATAAGTAAAAAGTAAAACTAAGTGGTCTCATATGGCACGTCTATATTATGACTGACAGATTATGTGTCTTTTCTATTAAGTCGTGACCGCTTTGAAATTGTAGATGGTTTGCCACAAGCGAGGGGCGGTTGTTGCTTGTCTGGTCCGAGTTGAGATAAATCAGAACGCGGAGCATCTCGGGTGCAAATTTCATGTGTTTCATTTCCTCAAGGGTCTGATTTTGATCTGAGCTTAGTCGGGGACCGCCTTTGAACTGACTCAGGACTTGAGTGCGTAGCACATTCAAGGCATATTCAGTGTATATGGAGCTGAAAGATACCGGCATGACCCCTGTAAGTGTAGCATGTGATATGTGTCAGTTAGTATGTGTACCTGTTTGATAACTCGGCGAAGTTGGCGTGTGAAGTGCGACGTTGTCACACTAGTTTCACAAAGATCCTGAATAGCGTGGAGCATTCACTGACCTGTGATCCCAGTGACGGAGGAGGATGGTCCTTCACTGGTACCCCTGATGGCCTGAACTGCGATCAGGTACTCTGTTCCCGGATTTAGGCCTGCAAAGAGACCGATGAACCAACCGTTTACTGAGGTCTAACGTGTGCAATGACAACGACGGTGTATGTTCCATTACGGCAGTCTGAACATGAACACTGCTGTGAAAATGTGGGTTTTATCAAAATAAACAAGATTAGACTTAAGGTTAAAGAAGGAATATGTTCATATTCATGATGCTATACAGGAGATGAGCTGAAACGATGAGAGGAAATGAGATGATTTCTTTCAGCAATGTGTGTGTGTGTGTGCATTTTGATTTGATCATATTTTGATCATATGCAAGTAACTTATTAAACTTCCAGCAATAGATACTGTGGTGGATATTGCTAGGAAAACATCTCATATATGATATAATTAGTTTGATTATAGAAAACTCATATCAAGCATTTAACAGAACAGGTCATTTTAAACTGTAACATTGAACATGAGCCAATTTGAACATAAAAATAATTGAATTTAGTAATAATTGAAGTGAGTAATCATTGAGCAATAATTGAAAACGAGGTTATATTGAATATTAGCATCCAGCATCCCCGCAACCCTGAGTAGGATAAGCGGTTTGGATAATGGATGGTTGGATGGATGGATTAGTTCAATATGAGTAATACCCCATATTAGATCATTTCATATAAACTGAGCCATTTCTGCCTTACCATTTGGGAAAAGTTTGCTCAGTAAAATACGAGTAATTTAGTGCAGTTGGATATCTGATAAACCAATATGTGTGAGGCCCTTCCACATCATCAGCTAACATCTGTCGATGGACTCAGGTGGAAGTCAATCACGTACGCAGTTCTACACATGTAAAACTAAACAGTCCACATTGGTAACTAAGGGTCCATAATTAGGTAACTGAGCCAGGTGGAGTCCCCACTTCGGAGAGCTCTGCAGTTTATCTACTACACACTGACACATTATTCGGTATGACAGGCGCTGTAGCTGTGCTGGGTTTGCCGGGTCCCTGACAGAGGGCAGCCATGCACATCTTTGTACAGATGTGCAGAGACTAAGTGATACAGTGGAGGAACTGAGAGCGCAAATGAAGCCCGAAGGCAACAATGGATGCAAATAAATAAATAAATATGACATGAAAATGAAATGAAAGCCACTTCATGTTGCCATTGTACAGATTACAATGAAATGTGTTCTCTGCACTTAACCCATCCTACTGTATAGGAGCAGTGGGCAGCTGCAGCGCCCGGGGACCAACTCCAGGTCTTCTTCCCATTGCCTTGCTCAGGGGCACAGACAGGAGTATTAACCCTAACATGCATGTCTTTTTGATGGTGGGAGGAAACCTGAGCGCCCGGAGGAAACCCACGCAGACACGGGGAGAACATGCAAACTCCACACAGAAAGGACCCGGGATGGCCTGGGGATAGCGCTAACCACTGGGCCACTGTGCCGCCCAATAAATATGTATTGCATGCTGCATTTTATATGGTTTTTCATGCCTCACCAGATATGGTATCTTTTAAACATACACAATTTTGTGTGGTTACCGTACCTAATTAAATATTAGTTATTAATGATTAATGAACCATACAAATTATATCGTCCACCACTTTAACCACAAAGCTGTTTCTTTTCTTTTTTTTTATCCCCCTCCTCCCCCCTTTTCTCCCCAGTTGTACCCAGCCATCGCTGCTCCACCCACTCTACCTATCCGGAGGGGGCTGCAGACTACCACACGCTTCCTCCTCCGATACATGTGGAGTCGCCAGCCGCTTCTTTTCACCTGACAGTGAGGAGTTTCACCAGGGGGAAATAGCGCGTGGGAGGATCACGCTATTCCCCCCTGAACAGGCACCCCGACCGACCAGAGGAGGCGCTAATGCAGCGACCAGGACACATACCCACATCCGGCTTCCCACCCGCAGACACGGCCAACTGTGTCTGTAGGGACGCCCGACCAAGCCGGAGGCAACGTGGGGATTTGAACCGGCGATCCCCGTGTTGGTAGGCAACAGAATAGACCGCTACGCTACCCGGACGCCCAAAGCTGTTTCTTTTAATAACTTACAAGACTGATTGATTAGAGGTTGTTTTCACGGATGCTCTTGGACGCTACATGAACTCCAACAACATGGATCAGGATGGGGTCTACGGCAACGCCCTGACCAACTTCAGCTACGCCCACACCGAGAAGACAGGTACTGTCATTCAATAGCAGCTTTGAAGCAGGGGCGACTATCCTTGCGAATGGAGTGTCAGTAGTTTGAATGTGCAGTATTGCATAATGGATCCACTTCCCTACCCTCCTTTTCCATCTCTGCAGGTGTCTTCCCAGCCCCCGTGACGGGAGCATACTACTTCAGGCTCACCTTCAGCGACTGGCGCGTTAGCTCCTCCGGCATTTACTTGTTTAAGAATCAACCGCGTATTTTGTTTAATGTTCGAGAGCACGGACAAACCCTACCACCTGTATGCAGCTAATGGTGTTGCTCTTCAGTTAGCGAAAGGAGATAGGGCCCACGCGGTAATGCCCAAAGCTCACCCGGTGACGGATAAGATAAACGGTCACAACACGTTCACCGGTTTCCTGCTGTAACTCATAACATTTCCTGTTTCGGGCAGTGTGACTCTTCATTTGGAATGCAACCTCCTGTCTGTCGACTTGTACTTCATATAAGCATCAATAAAACCACAGCGACAGGACAGCTGGTTTGCTTCTCCACACACGCTGTCTGTTGCAGTACTTACCCACTATAGTGTACCTGGTGCGGGCCTCCTGGCTCCTTTGCACACTCTGCTCCTCCTCTTGTCCTGCCGGGTCAATGTGTTTGAGCCTGAAATGGTCTACCTCAGCTGCTGGATTCTTCCAGGCCACTTGAATAGAGTCTTCGGTTTGGCCAACGACTTTAATGTGTTCGATAGCAGACACATCTGGGAACCAAAAAAAATGAAATAACAGAACATAAGCAACTCAAATAAACAGAATGGGTAGCAGGGTGGCCCGGTGCAGTGGTTTTCAAAGAGGTCCTTGAGGACCCCCCCCCCAAAACAATTTTTTTTTTGGATTTTGAGATACTTTATTGATCCCCGTAGAAAAGTTACACTCTGCATTTAACCCGTCCTAGCTGTGTAGCTGGGAGCAGTGGGCAGCCGCCGTGCACCAACTCCAGTTCTTCCTCCCATGCCTCGGTCAGGGGCACAGGCAGGAGTACTGACCCTAACCTGCATGTCTTTTCTGACGGCGAGGAGAAAACCCACCACAGACACGGGGAGAACATGCAAACTCCACACAGAGGACAACCTGGGATGACCCCCGGGGGGTTCGAACCCAGGACCTTCTTGCTGTGAGGTGACAGCGCCCAACAAAAATACTGCTAGTTCTCTATTCCAAGTATGTTTCTAAGCATGTTCACTTGTTTCAGATAATCCAGCCATCTAAAAGGTGAGGTCCTTCCTCAATAAGTGTCCTTCTCAGTAGTATGTCCCTGTGAACTTGTGAAACATCATCTGTCACAGCCCCAAGTACTGTCCAAAAAGACAAGTTCAAATTTAGCCAAGAAAGCTTCAAAAGCCTGCATGTGTTCTCACTTAACTGAGGACGCGTCGGTTAGTGACTCGGCAGACTGGCGATACACAAAGACCCCGGCATTTATTTCCATGTTAACAGTCGTGGCAGAGGAAAGCGAAGCCCAACACTTTTATCATAATTTCCGTACCATAACTGTTATTTTGTCGCCATATTCATCGGCGAGAACATTTGTGGCGAGGAATCAACAATGCAGATTTCAAATGTTTTCCCTTTTTGGAAAATAATGCCAATTTTTTTATTTTGATATACTTTATTGATCCCCGTAGGGAAATTCTCTCTCTGCATTTAACCCATCCTAGCTGTGTAGCCAGGAGCAGTGGGCGGCGGCCGGGGACCGACTCCAGTTCGTCTTGCCATGTCTCGGTCAGGGGGACAGACAGGAGTATTAATCCTAACATGCGTGTCTTTTTGATGGTGGGGGGAAAGCGGAGCACCCGGAGAAAACCCACCACAGACACGGGGAGAACATGCGAACTCCACACAGAGGACGACCCCCCAAGGTTAGATGACCCCAGGGTTCGAACCCATGACCTTCTTGATGTGAGGCAACAGCGCTAAACGCTGTGCCACCGTGCAATTTGCTCTGACTTTTCAGGGCAAGGGAAGCCTCGCTAGTCCAGAGTTTTGTGTAATACCGGCAAGTACGCCCACCCGTCCACAGAAAATTCAGTGCACTTCAAGAATGGGAATTCATACTTGGGGGTACTTGGTATTGAGAAGTGCCGTGAGTTTTTAGATCTAGCACAACAGGTAAGCACACCTGCAAAAATAGAAAAACCAGCAGCAGTACTTTGGATCTGCAGAAGACCGGATTAAAAGCTACCGGCGTCGTGTGTGGGGACACGGCTTTTAAACTAGAAGACATTGGTTTAATTAAGAACGCATGACAGCAATGCAATCTTGCTGTTGAAGTATTCTCATTGCAAAACCGGTAAATTCCTGTAGCTCTGCGGGTGCTCACCTTGCACTCTGACCGGACAAGAAATGCCCTTATAACCCTGACCTGAGGGGGTGTTTTGTTTTTTTTGTTGTTGTTTTTGGTGCAGTTTGTTTGTCTGTCTGTTTCTCTTTCATCAGCTTTACAGAAAAAACAGCTGCAACAACTGACATGAAGGTCCCCGGATTACCCGATTAACTTTTTTTGGAAGCAACCGAGTCGAGGTCATGAAGCAGGTCAAAACTGGTTTTTGGGCCGTAAATTTGTTAAAACGGTTTCGTTTACTGCAGCTTGACAACGATATGTTCAATTTCCTATTTCAAAGACATAGTTCCCTGTCAACTGCTGCGGAGAGAAGTGCATTGTTCGCAGATGTAGAGGTCGGGGGTCAAAGCAGAAACGAAAATAAGGTTATTTACAGTTGCTCCCATGTGTTCCAGTGGATGCAATTGAAGCAATCCATTCCAGGCAAAGACAAAGTGAAAGAATGCACAAAATGAAGACTGAGCACTTCCTCACTGTCGACTGTGTTGCTCTCAGGGGTGGAAAGAGAACCTTTCATGTAAAGCCCCTTCTGAAGTCGACCATGTGACCAGACAAATGTCTGTCTCATAATGCGTGCTTGTCACACAACCAGATTTCAGAGGATGGTGTGTGTCTTCTCATGCCCGCTGACAAATACCGTGTTCTCTGAAGGGTTTCAGGCAAACCACACCGATCCCTCTCTCTCTCTCTCTCTCTCTCTCTCTCTCTCTCTCACTCTCTCTCTCTCTCTCTCTCTCTCTCTCCATTTCTCTCTCCATTTCTCTCTCTCTCTCTCTCTCTCTCTCTCTCTCTCTCTCTCTCTCTCCCTTTCTCTCTCTCTCTCTCTCCATTTCTCTCTCTCACTCTCTTGCTCTTTTACGCTCTCCGTTTCTCTTTCTGTCTCTCACTCTCTGTCTCTCTCCCTGTCCCTGTTTCTGTTTCTCTCCCTGCTTCTCTCTCTGTCTCTTACTCTCTTGGTCTTTTTCTCTCTCCCTGTTTCTCTCTCTCTGTCTCTCACTCTCTTCTCAAGCATGTTTTCCATCTGGCAGTTTCTCTTTCTCTGTCTGTCTCTCTCTGTCTCTCTCTCTCCATTTCTCTTTCTGTGTGTGTGTCTCTCTCTCTCTCTCTCCATTTCTCTTTCTGTCTCTCACTCTCTCCGTCTCTCTTTTTCTCTTTCTGTCTCTCATTCTCTCAGCCTGTCTCTCTCTCTTTCTTTTTCTCTTTCCCTGTTTCTCTTTCTGTCTCTCACTCTCTCCGTCTCTCCTTTTCTCTCTCCGTCTCCCTTTCTGTCTCTCACTCTCTCAGTCTGTCTCTCCCTCTTTTTCTTTCAAGCATGTTTTCCATCTGGCAGTTTCTCTTTCTCTGTCTGTCTCTCTCTCTCTCTCTCTCTCTCCGTTTCTCTTTCTGTCTCTCACTCTCTCCGTCTCTCTTTTTCTCTCTCCGTCTCTCTTTCTGTCTCTCACTCAGTCTGTCTCTCTCTCTTTCTCTTTCCCTGTTTCTCTTTCTGTCTCTCCGTCTCTCCTTTTCTCTCTCCGTCTCTCTTTCTGTCTCTCACTCAGTCTGTCTCTCTCTCTTTCTCTTTCCCTGTTTCTCTTTCTGTCTCTCCGTCTCTCTTTTTCTCTCTCCGTCTCTCTTTCTGTCTCTCTCTCTTTCTCTTTCCCTGTCTCTTTCTGTCTCTCCGTCTCTCTTTCTGTCTCTCGCTCTCTCACTCTGTCTCTCTCTCTTTCTCTTTCAAGCATGTTTTCCATCTGGCAGTCAGTCTTTCCTCTGTGTCACTTTATCTTGCCACATCTGTGAGTGCGTCTGACTTTCATTAAATGCATCCTTACAGTCATTTCCTTGTAATCAAGCTGACTAATAATTAGCTTTAACTCTAATGATAAACGAACCAGTGCTTAATGAAACACTTAGTAATAACGGGTGTCAGCGTTTATGGGCTGGGAGTTAACGCAATGGGAAATGCTACATGCAGATTTAAATGTACAGAAGACTTGTGCCACGTGGATCACAGCTCATTAGAAAGTATTTGTGCATGAATAAAACTGACCTCATAATCCAATCACATAATTATTTGATTTTAAATATTTTTGCGACACCGTTAGAAGTAATTTTTATGAATGACCTCAAAGAGCACCTAGGTTTCAGTTACCTTTCAGCTACCTTGACAGACCCTCTTTACTGCCCAGCCCATACTATTCCATCCATTATCCAAGCTGCTTATCCCAATCGGGGTCACGGGATGCTGGAGCCTATCCCAGCAGTCATTTGGTGGCAGGTGGGGAGACACCCTGGACAGGCCGCCAGGCCATCACAGGGCCAACACATTCACACCTAAGGACAGTTTTTTTAGTATGACCAATTCACCTGACCTACATGTCTTTGGAGTGTGAGAGGAAACCCACGCAGACACGGGGAGAACATGCAAACTCCACACATAGGATGACCTGGGATGACCCCCAAGGTTGGACAACCCCGGGGTTCGAACCCAGGACCTTCTTGCTGTGAGGCGACCGCGCTAACCACTGCGCCACCGTGCCGCCCCCATACTATTCCATCAATCATCATTCAGTCACGGAGGAAAATGTTGCACGGTCCCATTCTGGCTTTATTAACACTGGTCCTAGGCTAGCACGTTGGTAGAATACAGCTCATTAAGTCATTCTGTAATTAATGTCACTCCACGATAATGTCAAATTTGCTGTTGTGTCCATACAATGCTACACCTTGTTAAGTCTGCAGTTTGCTTTTGAGTGATTAGATAATCCACGATGCCAAGACATCACATTTCACAGTGACCCTTTGTCCAGCAATTTTCACATCACTGGCTCCACAGGTCACCTCGGCCAATCCTCACATCTGGTCCTCACCTCGCCCCGAAAATGTGGTTGCTTAATCTGCAAATTCCTGCATTTTAAACCGGCACCTGTCTCAACTTGCTTCCCATTTCAAAACTTGTGTTTTTACACAATCATGTCAAATTTAATCCCAAATGTGACCATTTAAACTCCAGAGAGTCTCACTTCAGGTGCTCCAGGCTTTATCTTTCCGTACTCGTATTAACCTTGCATTGGTCACATCTGTCTCTCTTACTGTAAGACCATGTGACCTAATCTGCATCATTGTTTGTAGTTAAAACCATAAAAACAGACATATCATAAAACAGAAACATTTAAATTCATACCTTACTTTTTTACTTTGCTCATCGGCAATGAGTAATGCAAAAAGTGGCGATGGGCTGGGATGTTACACCGGTTCGATGGTACGGAATAATACTATCATGAACATAGCGTGAAACGTAACATAAAATTGTGATTCACATGGCAAAAGCTTTTTTATCCAAGTTAAAAAATTGTATTTCAACTGTTATCCTACTAAAATGTCTAATTAACCCAAAATAAAATAAAATAAGAACTTGACCCGGCATGTCTGCTAATGTCATGTAAAGCTACAAGGCTGTTCTTGCATATTTAAAAAAAAAAATTTTTTTTTGTCTACAGTGCGGCTGTGCATGTGCAGACAGCTCCAGTCAGTGCAGCTCGTTTGACATTTCAGCTTTCTGATTAATTATTATCACATTTAAGAGTAGGCCTGAGCATTGTTTTGTCTACATACACGGTTAATGATTTATTGAACTCCATTCAGTTGCATTCTTTGTTTTGTTAATTTAACCAAAATGATATAAGACCTGTGTAACAACCACGGAAGCCTAGCCTCGCTAGCCCTCGGCTAACGGGTCGGACCCTTTAGTTGACTGGTTAGCGAAGTCACCCGCGGTCCGGGCTACCCGGGTTCGATTCCCGACTGAGGCGGATTCCTAGCTGCCCGCCGAATTTGCTACACCGGTGTCAGAAGTGGGATGGTGAGACCGCGAGGCTGATATGCTGAAGCGTGGGGATGCACTTCCCGAAGGAGGGGGGGTAGTGTCACAACCACGGATGCCTAGACTCGCTAGGCCTTGGCTAACGGGTCAGACCCTTTAGTTGACTGGTTAGCGCAGTCACCCGTGGTCCGGGCTATCCGGGTTCAATTCCCGGCTGCGGCGGATTCCTGGCTGCCCCCTGAATTCGCTCAAGGTTAGGTTGATACTGTTAAACTGAAAAATGTGGTATTGAGCGGTATGAGTATCATAATATGCATGCTACGAACATTTCATAGCATCACAAGATTTTTTTGGGGGGAGGGGGGGGCCCCACAAAGAGGCTTATGAAAGCTGTGTGTGCTCACCTGTGGTAGCCTCTATTCTGTCTGCATCTGTTTGGATCCCTCTGATGACAGCGTACACTTTGACAATGTAGGTGACCCCTGGGATGAGCCCCGTGATCAGGTGGAAGTTCTCTGTGTTGGGCACCCTCACCTAGATCGAGGATGCAGAAGAGTAAGACATGTTCTGTAGGATTAAAGACGTAATCGACTTATACAGTAAAGCCCTTTATAAAGATAGCCCCGCGCTTGAAATCGGCTCCAAACTTTTGCTTAAGTCCAAATGTTTGGTGTTTGACTACCAAAAACAAGACCGTGGTCTTATAGTGTAGATAATCTTGTACCGAGCCACTTCTACGTTTAGCTGGGTTGTGTTGACTAGGAAACTGAAATTATTTTAAAAACCCGTACCTCCTCCAGGGCGCTGTCGTCACCCTTGGGTTGATGGGTCAGGATGTAGTATTCTGCTCCAGGTACCGACTCCCATTGCACCAGGAGAGAAACGTCAGTCACCTGGACCAAGTGCAAACCCTTAGGGCTTAGGACTGATTTAGAGAGAGAGAGAGAGAGAGAGAGAGAGAGAAAGAGAGAGGTTTGGCAGAGGTTGTATAATCTGATTTTAGGAATTTTGGTCACGGACATGTGTGTACACACACACACACACACACACACACACACACACACACACACACACACACACACACACACACACACACACAAATTCAGTTAAACGTTAGCTTGCCTGATGCACGTCCCAATAGACGTACTCAAAATTCTTATGTTACAGCCAAGTAGCGGGAACAGTGAGATATATGTTGTAAAAGGAGTGTGTTGTTTTTTCATCTTTAGCCAATTTTCCCACTGGTCCGTTCTTTATATCCCTCCCTCTCGCGCCATGTGAGCGAAGTCATGGACCTGGTCTAAGAAAAGCATTAGAGCGAACTTTGAGGGTCTCGTTTTTTTTTTTTCTTTGTTTCTTTCTTCTAAAACCTGAGGTGGAAAAAGATTGAGAGAAGATATTGCTTCTCTGTGGTTACGGCATGACACAAGGCCAGAGTCCTTCAATCAAGACCATGGAAAAAATATGGTAGGGGGCTCATTCGGAAGGTATATAACTCGCGGGGAGTGCAATAACAAAACAGGAGCCAAGAGACATGAGACAGCAAGTCAGCAGTGTCGGAGGAGCGAGACTTTCCACGGGTCAGAGGTATTTTCTGTGGATATGGTACGAAAAAAAAAAAGGAAGAAAAAAGCATAAAAAAGGGTACGGTACTGTACATAACGGTGAATTTATAAGACTGAGACGTGCTACTAAACAAACAGGGGGGGGAAAAAAAAAGGAAACTAATAAGATATGGTAGATTTGTTGAGCGGGGTAAAATGAATTGAGTGCTATGACCACTTTCAGATGAACACCGTTGCACGGGGCATCGTCTTCAAACTCGATGTCCTCCCCGACATTAGAGAGAGCCGATCCATCCATCACCAGTTAATGCAGCCCTGCTGCTGTTGACACCGCCAGCAACAATCCGCGGCCTGCCTTCATATTTCCAGACATCGGGATGAATTAATTAACATATATATATAAAGATGACGAAGAAAAAAAAAAACCCCAAGCCAGCGGAAATTCATTTCTTCTATGATTAAAAATGATAGAAGCAGGTTACGAAGAGAGGAAAATGCGGTTGTATCAGAATTATATTTGGACTTGATAAAAATGGGTGTGTGGTCCTGTGATGGCCCGGCGGCCTTTCCAGGGTGTCTCCCCGCCTGCCGCCCAATGACTGCTGGGATAGGCTCCAGCATCCCCGCGGCCCTGAGAGCAGGATAAGCCGTCTGGATGATGGATGGATGGATGGATGGAAAAATGGGTGTGAATGTTCAATGAACCGAGAGCCCGGGATTCCCCGGTATCTCGTTGATCTTCAGCCAAGGTCCTCGATATCAACACACCTCCCCCTATTTTGTTTTTTTTTTCAATGAAAAATAACCACATCGGAAACGAATGACCTTTCATTGTCATTATACTCGGGTACGACGACATTTTGTAAGGCTTCTCCCGATGGAGTTAAAAAAGAAACCAAATAAATGCAAGCGGTACCAGAAAACAGCAGTAATAGCGGCTTAAATTTAAACGCCAAAAAAAAAAAAAAAAAAAAGTGACACTTGCACAAGTGCAACTTTTAAAAAACGGGAGGCACTCGTTAAATCAAATTTACACATTTACAAAGTTAGAGGTTGTAAATTGTGTCTGTGGCAGCAATGTCTAGGGGTGGAGATGTGTGTGTGTGTGTGTGTGCGTGTGTGTGTGTGTGCGTGCATGTGCTCATAGTTCCTGTAATCTGTCCTGCGGTTGGGCACAAAGGGGTGTGATGGAGGCCTCTGGGAAACAAGCTGTTCCTTCTGGTGCAGGATCTTATTGTCTTGGACCATTTGCCGGACAGCAGCGGTTCAAACAGGGAGTGGCCAGGGTGTGTGGTGTCCCTGATGATGCTACAGAGGTTATAAATTGTGTCTGTGGCAGCAATCTCTAGGAGTGGAGATGTGTGTGTGTGTGTGTGTGTGCGCTCACAGTTCCCATAATCTGTACTGCGGTTGGGCAGAAAGCGGGTGTGATGGAGGCCACAGCTCTGGGGGAAGAAGCTGTTCCTCCGTCTACTGGCGCAGGATCTTATTGTCTTGGACCATTTGCCGGACAGCAGCGGTTCAAACAGGGAGTGGCCGGGGTGTGTGGTGTCCCTGGATGATGCTGCTCGCTTTCTTCCTCAGTCAACTGGCATAGAGGGTGTCCAGTTTTGGGAGCTCCGACCCGACAACGCGCTGAGCCACCTTCGCCACATGATGCAGGGTCTTTCTCAGGTGGGATGATGGTTCTGATGTTTGAACGCACGAGTTTCTCAAAGCACTTCACGGCTACGGGCGCTAGCGCCACTGGGCGACGGTCAGTCGGACACTTCGCAGATGGGTTTTTGGGCACTGGGACGACGGCGGAGGGTTAAAGGCGTGTTGGAACAGCAGCTTATTGTAACGAGAGGTTAAATATTTTAGCGAACACCTCTGTAAGCTGATCGGCACATGCCTTCAGTACCTGGCCGAGCACTCCACCCGGGCCTGCCGCCTTGCTCGCATAGACCTTCCTCAGAGCGGTCCTCACCTGGTGGTGCTGTAGGATCAGCGTCAACTCTCCGGCGGGTGGGTTGACGAGTGGGGCAGACCCTCCTCTCCTGAGCGTCGAAACGGCAAAGAACTGGTTCAGGACACCAGGCAGTTTGGCGTCGTTGTTATGCCCCCCCCCCCTCTTCTGTTTTTCTCCCTTTCCTCTCTTCTTTCGCTCTCTCCCTCTCAGGTGCCCCTGATCAGGTGATTAGTGAGTGGCCATGCCTTCACATTAGAGGGAGGCTGACGGAGAAGGTGTCTTTCTCTCTCTCTCTCTCAGACGAAGCAGCCTTCGGACCGATCCAGTGGTTTCCAAACAAAGCAGCCTTTCAAAGCGTTTTAGTGCTCTTGTTTCTTTTGCTCCTTACTTTTTTCCCTTTGTGTTTATTTCTCCGAGGGTGGAAGTCTGGTAGTCTAGTTTTCGCGGCTTTGTTTGTTAGTTTATGTGTACACTATTTTAGTCGATCGGGGCGGGGACTCCGGGTCCAGCGGCCTAATGTGTGGTTTGGCCCAGACTTTCTCCATTCTTTTGTTCTGTTTGGAAAGGCCTCCAAACTCCCATAGTTTTGGTTAATTTACGGTCATTTTCTCGTAAATAAAAACCCTTTGTTTTAGGTTTCCTCCTCGGATATGGCATCCTCTTTATATGTCGCTGGTCACAAGGTCGAGCCAAATGTTTTCTTTTTGTGGCTGTAACAGTCATCACTGGGCAGCGGATTGTTGGGGTTTTTTTTTAGTCAGTCAGTGCCTCACTACCATTCCACATGCTGTGGGGGGTTGTTGTTGTCAAATTGATCCTCAAGGCACTGTTTGTATTTACGCCTTGCATCCCCGATTCTTCTCTTGAGTTTCCTCCATGCTGCACTGTAGGCTTGTTGGTCGCACGACCTGAAAGCTGCGTCCGGCTCCTTGAGTAATGCTTTCACATTGCTGTCCATCCCCGGCTTTTGGCTTTTGGTTAGGAAAAACCTTTATTGTCTTTTGTGTTAGCAGTTTCCGTGCAAAAGTTTGTGTATCCTAAGACTGGTCCAGCATATTCCTCAAGGTGTGTTCCTTCTGCAAACAAATCCCCAGTCTGTGTTATCAAAGCAGTCTTGCAGCATTGAGGGGGGCTTCCTCAAGCCACATTTGTACTGTCCTGATAGCTGGTTTTGTTCTGCAGATCTGTGGGGGGTACTTTGAAATGCTCCCGGGGTGTTCATGTAGACTTGGTCCAGAACATTGTGCTCTCTTCTTGGGCAATTCACATTCCTATGAAATTTGGTTACGACCAGTTTGAGAGCCGTGTGACCGATGTCCCCTGCTACAAGATCACACAGTCTGGGTGCGCCATAGGCTGTTTGTTAATTCCCTCCATAGGGGCGTCACCACTTCGATTCTAAATCAAAGATCAATTGAAATGGGCTTTTGATTTCGAACTCTGAAATCAAACGCGGGATTGGCGACTCTCCAAGTATTTTTTTTCCTCTCCACCCCTTTCTACTTGCATGCGTCCGCAGAACAAAGGCTGCACTTTTCGAGACACCGTGTCAACTGTCAGAGATGACGGAGAAGGAACAGAACTGGAAAACTCTGCTGCTTCTCTAAAGTCAACCGTGTTGAGTTATGTCAACAACGACTGCATCGTTGACTAGTCATAAAATCAAAAGAAACAAAAACAAAAAAATAACTATAATTCGGCTATGCTACATGCCGGGTACCATACGCCACCTCAGACAACACGACAAATATGTTGACTGGTGAAATAAGTTACCATTATTGTAATTTAAATAAATTATCTAAATTTGACCATATGGCCTTAGTGTGGTACATCCCCCCCCAAAAAATGCGGTGGTTATATCACACTTGATACCATGTAGCCTCTTTTTAAAGAAAAGAAAATGTAAATGACAGTTGTCAGGGCATATACCCAATGATCTGTGGATCTTCACAATTCAAGACTCCCGTTGCCTACCAACACGGGGATCGCCGTGGGGATTGGTCGTGTCTGCGAGTGGGGAGCTGGATGTGGGTGTGTGTCCTGAACACTGCACCAGTGTCTCCTCTGGTTGGTTGGGGCACCTGTTCAGGACGGAGGGGGAACTGGGGGGAATAGCGTGATCCTCCCACGTGCTACGTCCCCCCGGCGAAACTCCTCACTGTCAGGTGAAAAGAAGCAGCTGGCGACTCCACGTGTGTTGAAGGAGGCATTGTGGTCGTCTGCAGCCCTCCCCGGATCGGCAGAGGGGGTGGAGCAGCAACCGGGACGGCTCGGAAGAGTGGGGTAGTCGGCCGGATGCAATTGGGGGTAATAAGAGGGGAAAGTCCAGAAAGAAGAAAAACAAATCAAGACTCGGTAGTCCCGACTATGGCATAGCCATCAGTGCTTAGAAAAAAAGTTTAAATCGAAAATCAAATCGAATCGTGACCTTAAAATTGAGGGTCAAATCGAATCGTAGAATTGGAGAATCGTGGCACCCCTAGCCATCATGTAGCTTTTCCAGTGCTAACTGAGCCTTAGCTTGTGGGGGAATGTATACTGCCATGATGTCGTCAGTTCCCCTCGGGAGGACGGATGGTCTGCATCTTACCATAAGGAGCTACAAATCTGGCCAGCAATGTTTATCCACCATGTCCACGGCTGTGCACCAGCTGTTGTTTACGTGGACACACGGTGCCCCTCCTCTGCTCTTCTTGGTGTCCATCGTCCGTCCGCTCTGTGAGCAGAGTAGCCGGCAAACTCGATGGCAGCGTCTGGAACGTTGTGGTTCAGCCAGGTCGTCACACAGCGAAGCATAGCTCTCACTCTGATCTCATCCGGGCTTGTCGGTGAGACCTGGAGGTGGCGAGGAACAGGCCCGGTAGCACTGGTCTATACGGGTTAACCTTTAGCCTAGCACGTAACCCGGCTCGCTTCCCCCCGCCATTTCAAATACATACGGTTTGCAATGTGGTTTGAAATGTGTACTTTTAAAGGGATGTTCTCTGAGTTCTTCACTTGATAAATCCTTCCCTCCTCTCCACTGCTAATTCTAAAATGAGGCATTTCAAAATCTCTTCAGGCAGTTCACCCCTGAGTACTGCACACATTTCATGTTGTACCCAGACACAAGAAGTACACTAAGTACAGAGCGACTAGACACAGATTTCCTGCTGGGGCTGGAATGCAAAGATAGAGCTGAAAATGTTTTGGGGTTTGCATATTATTAAAAGAAAACTATTCAAATGGATTCATTGGGTTTACAGTAAGGGTTTGACATCTTCAGCATCTGCGTTGTTGTTTATCCGGCTCTCAAAATTCACTCGTTCAACAGAACTGAACTAATAACTGATTAGGCAGCTCATTATTATTATCATTATTATCATAATGACCATGGAGTTGCTATTATTCGACAAAGATGCAAGAGTTAAGGCTGAAAAAATACAACGGTAAAAGCACCACCGATTTATCAGCCACCGTGATCCTGCCTTTGCTATCAGCCACATACAAACAGCATTAGATTGATATGGGTAGCATCAGTGGTATGAAAGAGAACTGCATTAGCTAAGTCATCTGAGACCATCGCTTCACATTAACATCATCACCTTGATCCTGGATTGGCATCCGTCAACCAGGTGTTGAAATGGAGACTGGCCACATAAAACAAACAACGTCTCGCCTATTCCACTCGTCTTCTTTCACTTCTCCTGGTGCTTATTATCACTGTTATTGCTAACACCCAGAATCAACACAGTGTATCTTTTTCTTACCTCCCTCCCTCTCTCTCTCCGCGCCTCTCTTTTTTCTCTGACCCGGTGCCACTGCTATTGTTGGAATCCGTTCACCCGCTCTTCCACACGCTACCGTGAATCCATCTTTGTACCGTTTGCCCTTGCGGACCACTTGCACAGAGAGAACCTGAACCTCTATCAGGAGTTCGATATAGCTGGCCAGCCCACTGTGTATACTTTACCCTGAAGTCCAATTTCCTTAATTTTGTTTTGGTACTAAATGTTAATTTTTGTTCTGGCAGTTTCACGTATGATCAACATGAGGATACGCTTTGATTTCCATGCTAAAATAAAGTGAAAATTCCCTGCACAACATTATGTGCATAGGTGGTCTGGACTGGTGAACATAGACTGAACACATAATAGATTATTATGATTTGGTAAGTGACCCACTCCACACTCTTGGACCTGGATCTGGACCTGAACTTGGATCAGGACTTGAGCATGGACTTGGATTTAAGTGGTGAAGTAACAGTTGCAGTAGCTGGGAGTGCTGTAAAGGGTGATAATGCGGAGAAAATGTGTTTTACGTTGAAAACAGGTCTTAAGGTTTTTGTCCACACTAGTGTTTTCAGATTATTATCAAAAAAGCTTGCCGTCTACACTGGAACGCCAAAACAATTGAAAAATGCTCCTCAATTGGGCACTCGCAGGCCACATGGGCCAGAAGTTTTGCCGTGCGACCCAGCTGAGCCAGAATCACACGACAATCAAACATCAGTGTTTTTGAAAAGCTCTGTTTTATCTGTCCACACTGAAATGCAAGACAAGTGTTTTCAGATGTATCTACTCTGGAGGATTTTTTTTTTGTTGAAAAGATACTTTCTTCATGATCAAAAATACCAGCTTGGTGTGGATGGAAAGCCAAAACGGAGAAAAAGAACATACGTTTTCAAATGTTATCAGCATTAGTGTGGACTGTGGACATGGGATAAGGTTTCTGGGCCCCAAAAGAGTATTATGTGTCTGTTGCCAATTATTGTCAGGCGGTCTAGCATTCGCTAACAGTTGCCTTGGGAATAGTACACTCATCTACGTAGTCCTGCAGGCTGCTTTAGCAGAAATAACTGTCGGGGAGATGCTCTGAATTCTTTAGCAGTATGTCACTATGGCCTTTTAGACAACTGTTATAACTTTGGGTGCTATAAGTCTTTCAAGGTTCTTTAGTCAGGCCCTAAAAATTTGACTAAAACGTATCAAGACAGTATACGAAGGCAGTTTAAAATGATCATTAGGGTCATATCTTTTTTTTTTGATGGGTCCCAAACTCCTTGGAGGATGGAGAGGTTTTAATGTGATGAAAGTAGCGGTACTTTTAATGGCTGAAAATAAGGTGGCGAATTGTCAATTTTTAATCTCAGTAAAAAAAAATTATATACACTACCGTTCAAAAGTTTGGGATCACATTGAAATGTCCATATTTTTGAAGGAAAAGCACTGTACTTTTCAATGAAGATAACTTTAAACTAGTCTTAACTTTAAAGAAATACACTCTATACATTGCTAATGTAGTAAATGACTATTCTAGCTGCAAATGTCTGGTTTTTGGTGCAATATCTACATAGGTGTATAGAGGCCCATTTCAAGCAACTATCACTCCAGTGTTCTAATGGTACAATGTGTTTGCTCATTGGCTCAGAAGGCTAATTGATGATTAGAAAACCCTTGTGCAATCATGTTCACACATCTGAAAACAGTTTAGCTCGTTACAGAAGCTACAAAACTGACCTTCCTTTGAGCAGATTGAGTTTCTGGAGCATCACATTTGTGGGGTCAATTAAACGCTCAAAATGGCCAGAAAAAGAGAACTTTCATCTGAAACTCGACAGTCTATTCTTGTTCTTAAAAATGAAGGCTATTCCATGCGAGAAATTGCTAAGAAATTGAAGATTTCCTACACCGGTGTGTACTACTCCCTTCAGAGGACAGCACAAACAGGCTCTAACCAGAGTAGAAAAAGAAGTGGGAGGCCGCGTTGCACAACTGAGCAAGAAGATAAGTACATTAGAGTCTCTAGTTTGAGAAACAGACGCCTCACAGGTCCTCAACTGGCATCTTCATTAAATAGTACCCGCAAAACACCAGTGTCAACATCTACAGTGAAGAGGCAGCTGCGGGATTCTGGGCTTCAGGGCAGAGTGGCAAAGAAAAAGCCATATCTGAGACTGACCAATAAAAGAAAAAGATTAAGATGGGCAAAAGAACACAGACATTGGACAGAGGAAGACTGGAAAAAAGTGTTGTGGACGGATGAATCCAAGTTTGAGGTGTTTGGATCACAAAGAAGAACGTTTGTGAGACGCAGAACAAATGAAAAGATGCTGGAAGAATGCCTGACGCCATCTGTTAAGCATGGTGGAGGTAATGTGATGGTCTGGGGTTGCTTTGGTGCTGGTAAGGTGGGAGATTTGTACAGGGTAAAAGGGATTCTGAATAAGGAAGGCTATCACTCCATTTTGCAACGCCATGCCATACCCAGTGGACAGCGCTTGATTGGAGCCAATTTCATCCTACAACAGGACAATGACCCTAAACACACCTCCAAATTGTGCAAGAACTATTTAGAGCAGAAGCAGGCAGCTGGTATTCTATCGGTAATGGAGTGGCCAGCGCAGTCACCAGATCTGAACCCCATTGAGCTGTTGTGGGAGCAGCTTGACCGTATGGTACGCAAGAAGTGCCCATCCAACCAATCCAACTTGTGGGAGCTTCTTCTGGAAGCGTGGGGTGCAATTTCTCCAGATTACCTCAACAAATTAACAGCTAGAATGCCAAAGGTCTGCAATGCTGTAATTGCTGCAAATGGAGGATTCTTTGACGAAAGCAAAGTTTGATGTAAAAAAAATCTTATTTCAAATACAAATCATTATTTCTAACCTTGTCAATGTCTTGACTCTATTTTCTATTCATTTCACAACATATGGTGGTGAATAAGTGTGACTTTTCATGGAAAACACAAAATTGTTTGGGTGATCCCAAACTTTTGAACGGTAGTGTATATATGTATATATATGTATATATATATATATGTACACATATATATGTACATGTATATGTATATATATGTATGTATGTATATATGTATGTATTATTGTGTGTGTGTGTATATATATATATGTGTGTGTGTGTATATATGTGTGTGTGTGTGTATATATATATATATATATATATATATATATAAGATGATATAATGATATAATGGGTATTACGTCGTAAATTAAACACACCGCACCCCAGGGAACTCATCAAATGGTGAAAAAAGAAAAGAAAAATGAATAAAAAAAAATGGGCAGCAGGGCTACAAATTGCTGGCTGGGTCTACAGTAATGTGGATGCACTAAGAGAGAATACTTTTGCCAAATTTCCTGAATGAAATGGCTGTTGAAAGAGTTTTTTTGGTTATCTTAGCTATAACGAAATAAATGTCAAGTAACTGGAATTGGCTAAATTGACTTTTTGTTTATTTATCCACTCATTTGTCAACCTGTCTGTCTATTGTTACCCGATCAAAACAATTCAACTATTTAGTACCAAAAGTAGTTTTGGGGCTTTACAAATGATATGCTTTTGTTTTCTAACAAATATACTCGCATTAGTGACGGGGTTTACCGTCTTTCTATATGGCTTACCAAGTGAACAGTCATCCCCGTGAAAGCCTTCATCGCAGATGCACCGGCCATCCACACAGCGGCCATTGCCGACGCAGTCTTTGGGACACCTCTGGATGCTGCAGTCCTCCCCGGTAAAGTGTGGGAAGCACACGCACTTTCCGTCCACACAGTGTCCTTTATCGTTACAGTTGTCTGGACACATGAGCTGGCTGCAGTCGTGCCCGGTGTAGCCCTGATGGCACACACATCTTCCGTCCACACACCGGCCATTGTCATTGCACTCATCAGGGCAGGAGGACACAGAACAATCTGGGCCTTCCCACCCTGGGTTGCACAGGCAGCTGCAGGTGTCATGTTGGTAGGTACCATGACCACCACAGCTTGTGTCTACTCCTAGAGGAAGGACGAGGGGAGAGCAGAGTGAAAAGACCAAACAAACAGTGAGAAGGTTTCCAATGGGTGTGTGTGTGTGTGTTTTACATAGATAGATAGAAAGACAGATTCCACAAGAACCGGCCAAGATGAGACTCCATAGGACCCTACCGGACCCTGGGAAATCCGATTCAAAATACATTCCCCATTTTCAGCCACAGTAGTCATACAAAATGTCAAACTTTTTTTCTTGACAGCTTAGAACCATCACAAAAACAACTAACCACCACCAACAGGCCTATCCTGGTATTACCGATACCTTTTTGACAGGGACCAGTAAGGTTTTATAGTAATTACACAGACGTACAGTTTCACCAGTGCCACTTGAAATCCATTTCACAAATCCTCCATGAGATCAAACCCATTTCCTTACTAGTTTCCCTTCATTCTAGCTTCCATACGTGTTATGACTTGCTCATACAAATAACACTGACCCTGTCATGGATTTTAAACAGTTTGTTAACATCTCCCTTAGAGGAACGAGTTGAGAGTTCAACCTCTCCATCTTGTTTTAATTAGGGGACTGTCATAACGCTGATGTTATCACTTTCCCACCTTTCCCTCCTTCATGAGAGCACCGTTCTCTATATAATAATTCGTAAAATAAAATACCCGGCTATTTATTCAATGGCAGTTTGCGTATGACGCTGATCATCTCGTATGCGTAGGTGTGACACAACCTACCCACAGCACCACCTCTGCCGCAGCATCCCTGTGTGCACTGAGTCTTCAGATAGTTGACCTCTTCCTCCAGCCCGTTGACTCGGTACAACAGAGACTTGAAGCTCTCCGACTCCTCGCAGTCGCACTTGGGAGTCTGCAGCCGGATGTTGTGTTTGAAGACTAAGTCGTTCTCTCCATCCACCGCGGTTGCGCTCGCTACACCTAAAAAAATGAATGAGGACAGATCTTGTCGATAACCAGTTAAAATGCACTAAAACTCACCCCTTGATTACCCGCTAGAATGAGAATAATCGAGCAACACCTGAAGGCTATGTTGAACCTATTCAAACTAAAACAAGCAAACAAAAAGGCAGACATCTGTTTGTATGTATATACAACATTGCTTTACAACACTTAAATCCCTTTTCCTCCTTGTGTAAATTAACATTTGGTGGTGAATAAGGCAACGCATGTAAAATGTTACTCCTCATACTCGTGACCGTAACTACTGTGCTTTCATTCAGCGTCCCCATTCATTGCTTTTGTTCGTGTTTTAACCTGCTGCTTGGTCCTGGGACGGCAGGCTCTCCAGTTTACAGGTCGAACTCCCAGGAACATCAATTTTATAGACGTGGCTGAAGGTCACCCCCTTTTCCGCGGCTGAAGAGTCGGGCTGGCTGTTGGCAGAGCCGATGCGTGAGACGGTGCAGAGGAGGGCCAACAGGCACAGGGCCCTCTGAAGGAGTCTCGTGCTCATGGCTGTGGGCAAAAGACAACAGATGCAAGGTTTTTATGTATGCATCGATTCATTTTTGACTTTATATTCCAAGATACGCACACACATGCAAACACTTACACAGGGTGGACAAGAGATGTGGGGGGAAAAAAAAGTCTATTGCCTTCATGTGAGTGATTCGACAAGTGAGGACAACTGCTTGGAGTGCAGTGTAAGGGATAAGCGTGAGGGACTTACCCACACAAATACTGTTGGACAGAGGGAAGAAAGAGAGGAAATAGTAACATGAAAAGGAGTGATTTCCAAGAAGCCACCAAATAGGACAGTTCCAAGGACTGAAGAAACTAAGTTTTAGCCTATGAAAAATTACATTTGCTTCACGTGTTGCAATAATTCCGCAAATTGCCAGTTGACTTGGTACGAGACCTTTGACACGGAACGTCTGCACTTCATTTTCACGAAGGCTTACCGGTCGGCACACTGGTTTGACAATGAAGTACCCCACACACAAACACACAATGCCACAATATCACAGAAGGGTAAGGCAGGTTTTAAATGAAACCAGGGTACACCAACATGTACCCTGGTTCTGCTGCATGATGGAAGCTAAGCAGGTATGGGCTTGGCTAGAACTTGGATGGGAGACCTCCCACGAAAACCGAGTTGCTGCTGGAGTGGTGTTGGTGGGCCAGACTTCCCTCGGGTCCTTCCAAACAAAAAGGGTCACGGTGACGGGGACACTGTGCTGTAGGAGACGCCGTCCTTTGGACATTGAACCGAGGTCCTGACTCACTATGGTCATTAAACATCCCATGGCACTTATCGCAAAGAGTAGGGGGTCCCCCAGTGTCCTGGCAAAATTCCCAACCTGGCTCTCTCCATCTGGCCACCTAATCACCCCCCCCCCCGGAATGTGATTAATTGGCTCAAAATGGCTGCCGTGCATCACCCAGGTGGGCGCTGCACATTGGTGGTGGTTGAGGCGAGTTTCCCCCTTTCAATGTGAAGCGGTTTGGGTGTCGAAATGAAGCGCTATATAAATGTAATCCATTACCATTACAATAAATATTCTGTCTCGTAGGAAGTTAGATTTGCCTTTTCAACCAGCTTTAACGGATATTTACCGTTTAACTTAGTCAGATTCTCTGCTGTAATGGTGCTACGTTGTCAGTAATTTGGCAGTGATATTGGCAGTTATCCTCCAGTCTGTTTAGTGATGGTAGATGTGTAGGTAGATGGTGTGTAGACGTGTCGGTAGATGTAGATTTTTTTTTTTTTTTACATGGTGATGCTGGTCACGTGGCTCGGGTCCTGGGCTGCTTCACATCCCGCGCATCACATTCTTCATATATTTTATAATTGCACCGTAATTCTGTTATCCTCCTTCAATACTGCATTGTGTAAATTGCGTAAACACAACATCCATTGCACGTTGTCCATCTTGGGAGAGAGAGACCCCTCCTCCGTCGCTCTCCCCCGGAGGTTTCTCCCTGTTTTTTGAGGGAGTTGTTCCTTATCTGACGCGAGGGTCTAAGGACAGGGTGTTGTGTTGCTGTAAAGCCCCTTCGGGCAAATTTGTAATGTGTGATATTGGGCTATACAAATAACACTGACTCGACTCGACTAGATGTGACATGGAACTGATGGCGGCTCTCTTTTCCTTTTTTGAAAGGTGGCGAGCCACTGAAACAGCCAACCTTGTCATTGCTCTCAGGCAAGACCCGGTCTGCGATTAGAAAGCACTTACGGATTTCACCCTCTTCGTCACAAACTTACTGCCCTGATTCCTCAGGAGGTCAGCTTCATATTTTCCAGTCTGTGTTTTGCAGAAACCCGACGACAGACATGCAGTTGGGAGTAATGAATAGGTCACATTACATTCACGCAGCAGGCTGCCGCTGTATATTTAAACTGGAGGGACTTAAACCAGGATGTTAGTGAAATATGTGTTTGTCTGTGTAGGCCTCTCTGCATGTGTGTGTGTGTTTATGACTCAATTACAGAGCTTCTCTTTATGTCTTTCTTTCTTTCTCTTTCTTTCTGTCTTTCTGTCTTTCTTTCTTTCTTTCTTTCTGTCTGTCTGTCTGTCTGTCTGTCTGTCTGTCACGCTGTTTGTTTGTTTATGTGTGTGTGTGTGTGTGTGTTCGCCGCGCCAACAGCACTTTCCTCTCAAACCAGCAATTGTGCTCAGTCAGGCGTGCGGGACATTCACAGAACTCAAAGGTCTGCCTCAGATGATGATGTCATGGTGTCTGATGACGGTGATGTCAGCAGACCCCGAATCTTTACCGCAGCTTCCTCTGCCAAAGCCAAATTACATGTGCCCTCAACGTAATGGGCCAGATGCAGGCCTCGCTCAGACTCCGCGCTCACCCCAGAGCACGGAGGTGAGGAGAAAAAGTGGTCCGCGCACTTCTGCTTTCCAAGCGCGTGTCAGAATTAATCAATCCGCCTCGTCTGGTGTTAAAAACGTACGGGCTCGGTGTCTGAACTTGTGTGGTCTGCAAAAACAGAACTTCCAAGCCCAGCGGTGAAGAGGACGGGTGCCATGACAGACGCAGAACTGGGCAAGAACATAGCATGTGTTTAAAAAGGAATAATTGTGATTAGGTTCAAACAATGTGCGGTTGGTTATTCGAATGTGTAGAGGCGTCGTAAAAAAAGAAAAAAAGGCTTCAATTTACGTCACGACTCGGAAAAACTGAGCAGACTGCAACACTATCCGGTGCCGTACGCCATTTTGTATTTCTCTATGTAAATCTGTTGGTTTATCATCAGTAGCCACATCTGTCCATGTCTCCGTCTGATGGCTGGGAGAGCTGGCGCTGGACTGGCTGGGAGAGCTCGGTCCGCTGTGTCCGGCGGGCCCAGGGACCACGGCCCTGCCTGGAGTTGCACCCGAAGAGGAAACACCGAGGGCGGTCTGACAGGATGCGGAAGCGGGGCAAGCTAAGCTAACTGCTAGCCCATGCGGACCGGCAGTTACGATAACACCGAGGGCGGTCTGACAGGATGCAGAAGCGGGGCAAGCTAAGCTAACTGCTAGCCCATGCGGACCGGCAGTTACGATAACACCGAGGGCGGTTTGGCAGCGGCCTGTGTTTTTGGCGTCGTCGTGCGGAGTGTGGGGAGGTGTGTCGAAGGAGTCTGGCTGGGTGAGCTGGCGTTAAATCGGCTGGGGGGGAGCCTGGTCTGTTGCGTCCGGTGGGCCCAGGGACCACAACACTGCCTGGAGTTGCACCCGAAGAGGAAACACCGAGGGCGGTCTGACAGGATGCAGAAGCGGGGCAAGCTAAGCTAACTGCTAGCCCATGCGGACCGGCAGTTCTGACAGTCATCCTGGCGTTCGCTCTCTTGGACGGTGATTTTTTGTATTATTTTTTTGTAGTTTGATATGTGGGTTCTTGTAGTTTTTAGATGTGTTTTTGTCTTTGTGTTCCACTGCTGTGGGCTGGGGTGGGAAACGAAATTTCGTTTCCTTTCATGTACGCAAGTACATGAAGCAAGTGTTCCTCATTCCTGAATATTATCAGTAGTAGTAGTGGTAATAGTAGCAGTAGTGATATTATTATTATCTTACAGTACAAAATTAACCAGAGGAGCTATGAGAACTGGATAAATCTTGCTTTTATGTCTGCCTTCTGTACTAAAGCTAAATTGATTTTTCCGCAGCTAGCCAGGCTGAGACCCCTGAAATCAAAGCACGCCTCATTGACCATCAAACACTAAGAAAGCAGATGGAGAGAGCAGAAGAATGCGGAGAGAAACAGACCCTTCGGATCCCACCGGACACAGTGTGAACATCGGCCAGCACAGGGAAACGTCAACAAGTGGAGTTGAAGCCCTGCAAATCCTCCAACGGCGCTTGTGATACCATTATCAGATTGACGGCACTGCTCGGCGGGGAGGCGGCGAGCTAGCCCAAACAGCTCATATTCAAAGAGGGGTTGAGAGCGTCCGTGTGTGTGTCATTTAACAAGCTAACACAATGCAACTTGCTTTTTCAACTGAAATAAACCTTGCCCTTCCGACCTTTCCTCCTACAATTCACCTTGGACGCGTTTCAAGTGGAAGTGTAATGTACGGCGCTGCAGTCGTTTTTAGAAGCAGAACGATAAGACGTGTAATTACCACCGAACTTTGTATCGACTTGCCAAAAGTCAGACGTTGGGACGGCGTTTGCTTATTTTAGTTGTGCGTTTGATTGCCGCCAGTCAAACAAGAGGAGGCTGGAGAGCAACGGTGACCCACGCCGGAGATCCAGGCTATGACTTCACAATTCTGCTTTATGGGCTCGCTGCACTTGATGTGGCGCCCCTAATTAAGCGTTTGGTAGGTGTTTTATCAGCGGCCAGCACGTACGCATTGAGGGTAAACCAGAGAATGGGAAAAAGCAGAACGGCAGAGTGAGAAAGAGGGAAAGAACCGGGAAAAGGAGCGGGATTTTTTTTTTTTTTTTTTTAAATGGAGCGAGTCAGTGAGTGAGACTGATGGAGGGAGAGTGAATGCGATCCAGTGACAGCCCTACGGTCAGCCACATCACAGGCGGCGGACCAGCCATGTGGAATGGCACCAATTACCGGCATGCGGAGATGCTTAACGGGCACGGCAAGGTTTTATTTGAAGCTCGCCATTTTAATTTCTTTTATTGTTTTTCTTTTATAGATATATATTTCTCTTGGAGAAGATACCAAAGTGACCTTTCCAAGCGCAGCAACTGAGCCGCTACTGACAACTAAAAACGTCCTGGTGTGAGAGACGAGTGTCCACGATGTGACACATGGAAAGGGGAAAGGAGGGGGGGGGGAGAAAGGGGGAAGATGGAGAGCCAGGTATGAAAATAAGGACCGAGGTTGAACGGGAGGGGGATGGACGGATAGATGGAGGAACAGACTGAGGATCAAATCGAGAGACATTGGATAAAAAAGGAGGGATGCAGCAGAAGAGGGTTAAATGGCGAAGGGACAGGCCAAATTGTGGACCAGGGTAGGAATTATGTTGCTCAACACACTTCGCATTAAAAGAAATAGTTGAAAGACAGCAAACGAAAACAAGCAAACGAGAGAAATGAGATTAAGGTAAACCAAACGAAATGGAAAAAAAGATGTTTTCTAATTTTAGCCTCTATGTCAAATGGTCTGAACACAGCTGAATGTTTGTTAAACCTGGGGATTGAAAGATAACCCGCGTCTTTTGAGCAAATGGTGCAGGTAATTGAGTACATCGGCGCCAGGCCATTTGAGGCCTTATAGGTTAAGAGGAGTGCTTTAAAGTCTGCTCTAGTTGATAATGGCCAGTGAGGAGAGAACACCGTGGGTGTTAAATGGTCAACTTTAGCAGATCTGGTGAGGAATTCGGCTGCGGCACTCGGCACCAGCCGGCCGGAGTAAAAGACGTGGCTATAGTCTAGCCTATAATATAATATATACACTTCACGTGTTAAGGATTTGGCATCCGAGGTAGATGGAGTAGGCTGGAATTTTGCAACAATGTGAAGGTGGTAAAAACGGGGTCTCAGTGATGGCTTTAATATGAGGCTCACACAACAGGGAGGAATCATAGCACCAAGCTTTTTCATGGGAAGACTCTGTGAAATCATACAGCCATCAAGGTTAAGGGTCGGACCTCCAACAGGTGTCTTTTATTGGCTGGCCCAGCGATGAACAACTCACATTGAGAGAGCTCCCACACATCCATCTTTGGATATTAGGCATGCCTCTTTTATTTTAAGTGGTGGGAAGGAGGGTCATTGGGCTTTACAGACCGTAGACAAAGGGGTAAAGAAGACATAATCACTTTGCATACTTATTACCCATGAAGCCTTCCACTGTCAGCAGCTACTGTAGCAAGGTCTACCATGCTGGATGTACACTGGATTGTGGGTTTAAGTGGCGGGAAAATGGTAAATGGACTGCATTTATATAGCGCTTTTCTAGTCTACCGACCACACAAAGCGTTTTTACAAGGTATGCCTCACATTTAGCCATTCACACACACTTTCATACGCTGATGGCGGAGGCTGCCATGCGAGGCGCCACCCTGCTCATCAGGAGCAGTTAGGGTTCAGTGCCTTGCTCAAGGACACGCTCTCTGGAGGAGCCGGGGATCAAACCAGCGTCCGATGACTAGACGACCCGCTCCACCTCCTGAGCCATGCCGCCCCAAAGGACTGAATGGCATTACCCCAGGGGCCTGTGTCTCAGTGCACATGGTCCATTCAGGCAGAATTTCAAACAAACCTTTTAAGCAGACTCAAGTAAAATTCGGCGTGACCATAAACGCGGCTGATAATCCCCCACCTGATAATAACTTTTCCATGTCAAAGCGGAGCTATGTCAATGAGCCTGTAAAAGGCTCAGCTTGCCACACTGTAAAAAATGTGGTCACACTTTTAAAAGCGAGAGGGAGCAGTGAGTTTGTGCTCGGGTATGTGTGCAGGTTACAGTAACACTTCTCACATGAGCACTGAGACAATACCGTCTGGTTCCCCGGACTCCTTTCACTAAAGGCTAGCTGACAAGCTATGCGGGTTGTTGACCATATGTGTGTGTGTGTGTGGGGGGGGGGGATCCAGTGTCTGAGAACTTCTAGAAATTAAGTAGCCTCCAATGAGCATTTGCCTGCAGCAGAAGTTTCTGAAGTTCTAGTTTTCCATTAAAGCAAAACCAAAACGATGAGCCATTTGAACTAATGCCCCATCAAACGATGCCAACAGAGACCACCCTGTCGACAACAGAATAGAATAGAATAGAATAGAACAGAACAGAACAGAATTTTGGTTTGATCCGTTGACCAGATTCAGTTTGCAGAGTTCTCCCGTTGTTTGATTGCAACCAAAACGACTTGGAGACCGTGGATGTTCTCGACGCTAAGTCCTTCAAAGGGACACACAAATCCCTCAAAATGAGACAGAGAGCGAAAGAGACAGGAAGACAAACAGCTTGGAAAAGTTAAAGCGAGGGAGACATAAGCAGTAGCAGAGAAAGAGAGGAAAAACAGTGGGAGAGAAAACACATGCAGGGGAGAAGAAGAAAGGGAGGAAGGAGAAGAAGGCGAGGTCAGACTCTGTGCAGATGCCTCATCCTCTCCTGAGAACCATTAAGTTTCAGACAAAAGGTTGACTGTTTCACCAGGTTTCAACTCCGGAGGAACCCTGTTGGACCACGCTAACATGCCCGAGGATGAGAAAGAGGATGGTGTGGAAACGATGAGGGGAGGAGGAAGGGCTGTGTGGTTGCAAACATTGCAATGTTTGTTGGATTTCCTTGCCCGGCAGCTGCTTGCAGGCAAGAGAGGAAGATGAAGATGAAGAAGACAAAGCTGAAAACAATTACTGCCTGAGAAGGCAGCTCATATCTTTTTGATTCTGTCTGCTTCCCCCCGCCACCCAGACCACAAGCAGATCTCATAAGAGTCTCATTCATCATGGCAATGATCACCCCTTTCTTCTGAATGGGGTTAATTACGCGAAAATGTGGTTTCTCCAAAAACCTTAACTGCACAAATTCATCAAATTAATGTTATGCAAAATGTTACAAGACACTTGTCAATTGTCAGGCTGTGGGCAAGTCTCTCTCTCTCTCTCTCTCTCTCTCTCTCTCTCTCTCTCTCTCTCTCTCTCTCTCTCTCTCTCTCTCTTTCTCTCTCTCGCTCTCACTCTCTCCATCTCACTCTCTCCATCTCTCTCTCTGTCAGTCCCTCTCTCTCTCTCTCTCTCTCTCTCTCTCTCTCTCTCTCTCGCTCTCACTCTCTCCATCTCACTCTCTCCATCTCTCTCTCTGTCAGTCCCTCTCTCTCTCTCTCTCTCTCTCTCGCTCTCACTCTCTCCATCTCACTCTCTCCATCTCTCTCTCTGTCAGTCCCTCTCTCTCTCTGTCAGTCCTCTCTCTCTCTCTCTCTCTCTCTCTCTCTCTCTCTCTCTCTCTCTCGCTCTCACTCTCTCCATCTCACTCTCTCCATCTCTCTCTCTGTCAGTCCCTCTCTCTCTCTCTCTCTCTCTCTCTCTCTCTCTCTCTCTCTCTCTCTCTCTCGCTCTCACTCTCTCCATCTTTCTCTCTGTCAGTCCCTCTCTCACGCTCTCTCTTTCTTTCTCTCACTCAGTCTCTCTTGCTCACTTTCTCTCTCACTCTGTCAGTCTCTCTCTCACTTGCTCTCTCTCTCACTTGCTCTCTTTCTCTCAGTTTGTCTCACTCCCCCTCTTTCTTTCTCTCACTCTCTCTCGCTTTCTGTAATGGCTCTTGTTCTCTCTCTCCATCCTTCTGTGTGGCTGTGGGGCTACATCTGTTGTTCATTTTCCCGGGGCTTCTGTGTAATCCCCACGCCAGCACAGTAGCATTAAAGGTAAATCTGACGGCTTCACCGTCCGGCGCGAAAAGGACGCTCGCTGAGATGTTTTATGTATGAAAATAACTTATCATAAAGATAATTACTACTGGCAGGTATGTCGGTGGGAAACGAACGAATTCTGGCGATCAACTGTTTCTCCGGCGGCGGGAGTGATTCGCGATACAGAAAGCACAGTCATGACTGCCAGCGCTATAAAAATCTTAAATGATAATTTGAAAACATAGCCATGGAAAACAGAGCTGCCCCGCTGACATTAAATAGGAGGACATGTTGCCAGAAACATGTAGGCATTGACACGGTTCCCATTCTCACCGCCTTGAGAGACATAACAACACAGAGGAGTTCTGGTTATGTAAAATAGTGACGGTGTCATGAACAAACTGTCAAAAAAAAAACTATATTGCAAATATGAAACTCTGTGACGGCCACAAATACATAAATATTCATTCAAACACACACATATACACACACACACACACACACACACACACACACAGACAAATGTCTACATTTTCATGGTTTTCATATACATATCACACTAACTGCAATAAAGAAAACTCTAACAGACATTAAATAAACCAGAAGTTATTTAAGGGTCGAGAAATATGGGACCCGATCACTGAACAGCTTAAATAACAATCAACCAACTTTCAAATAACAGTGCAACAAAAAAAAAATAGCCGCCCTCTACTTTATGACATCCAAAATGGCATATTTCAAGCCAGTCATAGTGGGAGTCTAGGTGTGCAACTGCAGATTTGACGATCGTAAATAAAATGCTGCAGGGTAAACCTGATCTGAGGTAATAACTCCTGCAGCCGCGAAGAACTGGTTCAGAGCCAGCGGTCAGGCTGAAGCCCCCGACTCCAGTTCGAGGGTTGCTTTGACTGACAGAGGGACAGGACTGCTCCATTCATGCCTGACAACCCATCAGTCCAGATTACACTGGAGGAGAGGGGAGATGGCTCGGAGGGGAGGGGGGGGAGGGGATAAGGGTGAGTGAGAAAAAAGAGAGGGTTAAAGAGAGCGAGAGACTACGCCAAAGACTTGAGTTTAGGATCGAGGGAACCAAAAGTCGACCGGGGGGAAAAAGCTGAGAGGTGGAATTTGGAGGGTGAAAAAAGACGGAGACAATCGATATGTGAGGGGATAACGTCATGGAGACCGCTTCCTCGAGACGGGCCATCTCAAAACCATGCACAGATTAGCAAAAAGATGGGAGCTCAGCAGAAAGTGATGGATTCCATGTCGCCACCAATCAACGGCGATCATCAGGGTCTTTGGTGATGAAAACGAATTTTCCCACAGCTGCGCTTTCATTTATCCAACCTACGTTCCCTCTCAAATCCCGAGCACAGTCCACAAGTGTTGGGCAACACCAGAAAACGCACTATGTAATGGTCCCATCTGCACACAGTAACTATGGGAATCAAGAGGCTTATTACCCCCAACGATGTCGCGTGACTATAGAATTAGTAGTCATTAACTTCTACCCTATACTGCTTAATGTGAATTAGAACAATGAAATTATCACCGCCGCCGCCCCCACCACCACCATAAACCAGCAGGTTTATCAGGCGAATGAGCAGCTGTCCTTTCTTTCTTACCCATACCCAACCCTTAAGTTACTTAATTGAAAAAACTAAAGTGTACCACGATTTAAGTGAAAATCATTCAGCAATTATTAATTTAGGAAATGCCCTTACCCTTGCAGTTTTCTTGGAGTTTTGTCGCTCGCCCCTCTCTCTCTCTCGCTCTGTCTGTCTCTCAAGTCTGTCCCTTAAAGAGCCTCTCCCTCTGCCACCTGCTGACAAGGCCAGTGACTTGGAGCCTCTACAATACCAGTCTCGCTCGCTCTCTCTCTCCCTCTCGCTCGCTCTTTCCTGCCCCTCTCTCCCTCTTCCACCCACTTGTTAAAATCTCTTAAGACTTACCAAATGCCTATAGGCTACTGGGCAGTTAGTTTGGGAGTGTCTCCTCTCCTCCTCTCTTGAAATGATGGAATGAAAGCAGAGCAGGGGGGGGGTGAGAAGAGAGAGGGGGGGGGGAGGGAGAGAGAGAGAGAGAGAGAGAGAGAGAGAGAGAGAGAGAGAGAGAAAGAGAATGAGTGGCATCCCCCTCCTTTTTCATCTGGACCTAATCACTTCCTTAAACATGCCCCCCACACACATACTATACACCTCTCTCTCCTTCAAACCCCTCTCGTTTCTTTACCTCAGGTGGTAAACATTATTTTTTATTCCAATTTAAAGACCGGTTTTCGTCGTGTGTTTTTTTTGTTTGTTTTTTTTTGTTTTGTTTTTGGTTACACTGACAGAAAAGGAGGACATTAATTTCTTAAACAGGAGTTGGGACTCACAGCAACTGAAGAGAGGACCAGAGCCAAGAAAAACCTGAAGTCAGTTGAGGATAGAGGAAACCAGAACAAAATAAATCACTTTGTCTCCAAAATCAAAACTGTGCACATGAATAAATGTGATGGTTTGATTAAAAACATAGGCCAGAGTCCGGACCGGTATGGACTCCCAGGTAACCAATACGCTGAAGAGAACAGACTCGGCTGCATGTATAGATCCTATAATAGGCACGGTGAAAGAAAAAAAAAATTCTGAGAAGAGTGGTGTTGGGTGAAGGAGGACACCCCTGTCGAGAGGTTTCACAAAGAACGGCTTTTGTTCCTTTAATCTTTTGGCGGGAGGCATTTAGAAACCCCCCCAAATTCAATTTCAGAATTCGCGTATTGTTCTTTGTGAAACGTTCTCACACGTTGATTCCCATAAAAACAATCAACCGCAGGAAATAATATTAAGATATGGAGCAGGCTAAAGCTCCTCCAAGCCGGCACAGAAACCACAAACCATCATGAACGTCCCCCGTCCCCTTCGACGGCATTGTGGAACAGTTCAACAGGACAAAGGGAGAGAAGAGATGACTTTCTGACTCGATGTTATTTTAGCTGTTAGGCGGTGCTTTTGATTTCTGCTTTAGAAAAGATTTCAGATTATGCACTGTTATTTAACTGTGCACAGGCATGTGCACCACAAACACACACACACACACACACACACACACATATATAGCGGGTTTTTTTCGAAACCGTCAATGGTGTTATAAGTGCTCAACTAATGAGCAGAATATCAACACCAACAAAGTTATCTATCTATCTATCTATCTATCTATCTATCTATCTATCTATCTATCTATCTATCTATCTATCTATCTATCTATCTATCTATCTATCTATCTATATGCATATGTATGTATATATAACTTTGTTAAAAGAACACTCAATGGTAGGGAAAATGCTCCAAAATAATCCTAATCATAATAATTTTAATCATAAAGAATTCACTTGACTCACTGGCTTTTATAAAGTGTGGCGAATTCTACTGGACTGTTCCTGCTCGAAGTCAGGGGGTTCATTTGCATATTACCCACGATGCAACTGAAGAGTGTTGATGTTTTGGTTATGTTGTGGGATATTGAACATGTAAAAAAAAGGGGGAATATCTGTTACAGATAGCGGGGATGTGGTGGAAGGTAATGGGGACCTTATGAGAGAAGTTGTATTAGACAGCATGCTACTTCCCGCCATGAGGGTAAAGAGTAGGCAAATAGTCAAGGTCGGTTCTGTGGCCAAGAAAAGAAGAGAAGCTGAGACCAACACTAACTTGTGTCTGTTATAACTGGCTTTTCTTTCGGTCATTATAAGCTTGCTGGGTAACTCTGAAAGGTTAGTTGAGGAGTCCATTATTTGACCACGCCACAATATATATAGAGAGAGTGAAAGAGAGAGAGCTAGATAGATAGATAGATAGATAGATAGATAGATAGATAGATAGATAGATAGATAGATAGATAGATAGATAGATAGATAGATATACACATACACACACTTGCCACATTTCTGCACATTGACACACATTTAACATCAACAGCCACCACTATCACCACCATCATCGCCAAAGTCTCTAGGGGTCAAGGTTGCCAGCTTAACAGTGACCGTTGGCCTCTAAATATATAACTTCAGTTTCAGGTTTCCCCAGAAACACAGGAGACAGTGGGATGATTTAAGTGAAACCAGAGCTGCAGTTGGGATGCCAGGTGTGGCGGCTTTTAAAGAGCGAATGCCGCTTTAAACTTGCTCCCCGGCTGGGGTGCGCTAGCCTCTTCAGAGTAAGGTGCGGTCATATCTGAGTGTTTACTGGTCATGGAAATCGAAATGATAATGCACATGTGTTTGTAGTGGTAGAACAGGAACTCTAGTTAGGCTGAAGACCACGACCGTCCGCGTATGCGTATAGTAGGAGTGTATAGAGGGGTTGCGAGCAGCCAGGTATTATTACAGAAATATATTAGTCCGCTGTATCGCATTCATGCTTTCTTTACAGCTGCAGCTGTATGCATCAAACCAACTATGACACCAAACGAGGATTATAATTTAAATAGAGGCGAGTGGGCAGAGCACCGACCTTTCTGTTATTCATTCACACAGTTGGAACATGGAGGGCGGCGCGGTGGCGTAGTGGTTAGCGCGGTCGCCTCACAGCAAGAAGGTACTGGGTTCGAGCCTTGGGGTAGTCCAACCTTAGGGGTCGTCCCGGGTCGTCCTCTGTGTGGAGTTTGCATGTTCTCCCCGTGTCTGCGTGGGTTTCCTCCCAAAGACATGTAGGTCAGGTGAATCGGCCGTGCTAAATTGTCACTAGGTGTGAATGTGTGTGTGTGTGGGCCCTGTGATGGCATGGCGGCCTGTCCAGGGTGTCTCCTCGCCTGCCGCTCAATGACTGCTTCTCCAGCACCCCCGCGACCCTGAGAGGAGGATAAGCGGTTTGGATAATGGATGGATGGATGGAAACAAGAGAGGAGATTTAGAGTCAATCAATGACCGGATGTTTCATAATCGCTGTCAAGTTGCGTTTTACGAATACGCAGCTTCTCCACTTTAAAGAGACTGATGTATCTACCCGAAGAGGTTTTTTTTAACTGTATTCCAGTCAATGACGTATCTCTCACTTTGTATCTCTCTCACTTAATAAATATTAATAAACATAACCCCAGATTTCTCTTTGACACTGTATCTAAACTTACTAAAAAGCAGTCGTCTATTAGCTGCTCACCATTCACAGCCCATGAATTTCTAGATTTTTTCTGCAATAAGGTTGATGAGATCTTAAACAAAATTAGTTCTTCTACTCCAGCTACTCCTGCAGATCCTGTCATACTAAATTCATATCTGCACAATGAGTCACTGACAGTTCCAGTTATTACAGCTTTTGAGACTATCTCTCTTGATACTTTGACTAAGTTTGTGTCAGCTTCTAAACCAATTGCTTGCCTACTTGATCCCTTACCAGCAAGACTTTTTAAAGACATCTGGCCTTTTCTTGGACCTACAATGCTAGACATCGTTAATTTATCTCTTAATACTGGCATTGTTCCCAGCAGTTTTAAGACAGCTGTGGTTAAACCTCTACTTAAAAAACTGCACCTTGATCCAGGGTCTCTTAATAACTATTGACCAGTCTCTAATCTTCCATTCTTCTCTAGAGTACTAGAGAGAGTTGTGTATCAACAACTTTTGACCCATATAAAAGAAAACCATCTATATGAACCTTTTCAGTCGGCTTTCAGGCACTGTCATTCCACTGAAACTGCTCTGACCAGAGTGGTAAATGATCTTTTACTGGCTATCGACTCTGGTTCCACTTCTGTGCTTCTACTACTGGACCTCAGTGCAGCCTTTGACACCATTGATCACTGTATACTTTTAGATAGATTAAATTGTAATTTTGGTGTCTCTGGCTTAGCTCTCTCTTGGCTTAAATCCTACTTATCTGGGAGAACATATTGTGTCTGCTATAATATTATATAAACATTTTCTGACGTTAAATATTGTGTGCCTCAGGGCTCAGTTCTTGGCCCTCTACTTTTCTCTCTTTACATTACACCTCTTGGCCAAATTATACGCAGTTATGGAATAAATTTTCATTGCTATGCTGATGATACTCAGTTGTATGTGCCTATAAGGGCTGATGATCATACTCAAATCACTAACTCAGAGGCCTGCTTGGCTACTGTGAAAAACTGGATGTCACTTAACTTTCTGCTTTTAAATTCAGATAAAACCGAGATGCTAGTCATTGGCCCTGCTAGATACAGACACCAATTTGATCAAGTAATGATAACAATCGACAACTCTGTGGTTTCACAAAGTGTGGCAGCCAAAAATCTTGGTGTCATGTTTGATCCCAGCCTTTCCTTTGATAAGCACATTGAAGAAATTACCAAGACTGCCTTTTTTCACTTACGTAACATATCTAAAATTCGGTCTTTTCTCTCCGTGGCTGACGCAGAGATTCTAATACATGCATTTGTTTCATCCAGACTTGATTACTGTAATGTTCTGTTCTCAGGTCTGCCACATTCTAGCACTAAAAGTCTTCAGATGGTTCAGAATGCTGCTGCTAGAATCCTAACTAAAACTAGGAAATTTGACCATATTACACCAATTCTTGCCTCCTTTCATTGGCTTCCTATCCATGTTAGATCAGAATACAAGGTGCTTCTGCTGACTTATAAAATCCTAAATGGGCTTGCCCCATCCTACCTGTCTGATCTCCTTAAACCATACATGCCATCTCGAGCTCTTCGTTCTCAAAATGCAGGGCTCCTGTGTGTACCCAAAGTTAAAAAGAAGTCAGCTGGTGGCGGCAGGGCCTTTTCCTATCTGGCTCCATTGTTGTGGAATAACATGCCTGCTGCCATCAGACAATCGGAGTCTGTTGAGTCCTTTAAAACTTAAAACTCATCCTCTTGCCTTAGCTTACAATTAGTTGCCTTTAAGTTGAGTGCTTCACAACCTGTACTGGATGGCGGGTTGGTTTTCTGTCTCAATGAATTTACCAACCACTGTTCTGCCGACGAGATCATCAAGTATAGATTATGACTAATTGATGACTTAATTGATTATGGCTAATGACTATTGTAAACTGTTCTCTTCTCTAACATGTCTTTTCTGTCTCTCTGAATGATGTCTTCTCCTTTCTCCTTTTCTGTGTTTGAATGGTGTCATGTGAGTCTCTCTTGCGTGCATGTGCAGTCGGTTCTCCTCCCAGGTCTCCGTGGTGATGGTGGCCGCCATTTGGATGCTGCCTGCCCTTCCTCTCCTCCCATAAGTTTTTTTTTTTTTTACACGATGATGCTGGTCGCGTGGCTTGGGTCCTGGACTGTTCTGTTGGCACGTGGACACTGCTTGGCATCCTGTGCATCATGTTCTTCAGAAATGTTATGTCCATTATAACTCTGTTATCCTCTTTCAATGTTGTATTATGTAAATTGCGTGAACACAACATCCATTGCACGCTGTCCGTCTTGGGAGAGAGATCCCTCCTCTATTGCTCTCCCTGAGGTTTCTTCCTATATTTTCTCCCTGTTAAAGGGGTTTTTTAGGGAGTTTTTCCTTATCCGATGAGAGGGTCTAAGGACAGGATGTTGTGTTGCTGTTAAGCCCACTGAGGCAAATTTGTGATTTTGGGCTATACAAATGAAATTGATTTGATTTGAATGACCAAACAAATGTAACCGGTTATTTTCTTGCCCGGTGCGGGATTCGTTACGGGGTGTACTGCACCACAAGGCGACATCACTAACCGCTCGGCTAAAGGGTCAGACCCGTTAGCTAGGGGGCTAACGTGTCTTATTAGCAGTTTAAACAACTTTTCCTTTTGCTTCCATTTTGGCGGGTTCGGCAGTTGGTCTTCACAGTTCAGCTCGTTAGCTCCACTAGTTTCATCAAGCGTTAGGTAAATAGAAATGGCTGCCTCTGCGTGTTTTGTAGACGTATCAGTCCTGCACAATCCTTACCGCAGACCACGACGCTGCTGAGAAGCGTTTCCACCGCGTCTTCTCCCGGCGCGCGATTTTTAGCGCGGCGCTTGTTCACTTCCGGACGCTGTTCCCGGCGACGCTGCGCGATGCTCATTTCGCTCCGGGTAGCACTT
>NC_079224.1:41703528-41713528 GCF_029633865.1 Lampris incognitus | reverse complement strand
TATCCACTTGACAACGCCGGCTCCTGCAGACCGCATCTTAAGTAGAAGGTAGAGCGGCTCTCAACACCACCACCTCATCCCTCCATCCCTCATAAAATCTACCATATAGGTGGTAAGGACACAAGAATGTGTGTGTGTGTGTGTGTGTGTGAGTCCAAGTGTATCCATGTCCAGCAATGTAAACAGGGTTTCTGCTCGTTACTTACCTTGGATCAGTTAAGAATTCTTCTGCCCAATTACTGACTTTATATGGACACAGACTGACCAATTCTGAACCAGGACCCAGGGGCACCTTAAACACAAGCCTCCAGGAATGCGTCAAACACACACACACACACACACACACACACACACACACACACACACGCTCACAAATTACACGTGATGTCAGCAAAAGAAGGGATTATTTTAGCTGACTGTTGGACACCACCTACACAGGTGCTATTGCTTATTTTGGGAACCACTGTATGTTTCCATTCACTCATATCTCATATTCATATAGATGATACCAGCACATAATCTGACCATTCATATATTCATATAGGTGATACCAGCACATAACCTGACCATTCATATATTATATTCATATAGGTGATACCAGCACATAATCTGACCATTCATATATTCATATAGGTGATACCAGCACATAACCTGACCATTCATATATTATATTCATATAGGTGATACCAGCACATAATCTGACCATTCATATATTCATATAGGTGATACCAGCACATAATCTGACCATTCATATATTATATTCATATAGGTGATACCAGCACATAATCTGACCATTCATATATTATATTCATATAGGTGATACCAGCAAATAATCTGACCATTCATATATTATATTCATATAGGTGATACCAGCACATAATCTGACCATTCATATATTCATATAGGTGATACCAGCACATAATCTGACCATTCATATATTATATTCATATAGGTGATACCAGCACATAATCTGACCATTCATATATTATATTCATATAGGTGATACCAGCACATAATCTGACCATTCATATATTATATTCATGTAGGTGATACCAGCACATAATCTGACCATTCATATATTATATTCATATAGGTGATACCAGCACATAATCTGACCATTCATATATTCATATAGGTGATACCAGCACATAATCTGACCATTCATATATTCATATAGGTGATACCAGCACATAATCTGACCATTCATATACGTATATGTCTTGTCATATACGACAAGACCATGCCGGATCGGTCCAGGCCCGGGTTAACAACGGCCACCACTGGTGCTGTGCTCTCACTGGGTACTGATGGAGACTAGAATTCTGTCTGTCCGTCCGCTCATCCTCACAATTGTGGACGTAACTTGGTATGTACAACTTGAAACTTTTCACCCGTTTGCTGGTAGGTGCAGGTGAAAGTTTGTCGACAGCTCTGTGCATGTCGTCGACATTTATCCACGGTAAATCTTGCAGGCATTGCGAAAAATATGCCGTTGTCAACAGCACATGCCAACATACAGGAAACCGGTACGACCGCTGCAGTAGAAACCGGAAGTCAGTGGACTACAGTTATGCACAACTCAGGGCAAAATTAATTTCTAGCACAGCTACAGCTAGGTGTTTTATAATGGCAATTCTTAATAGTCGTGAGGGAAATAGCTTGTGCAGTCTTCTTGAGGATACGGATGATATTTTACATTGTTTGCTGCGCCAGGGGATGGTCAGGTTAATTAATATTCAGTTAAAAAAAAGACATCGACTCCATTGCTGCATATTGCTTAAGTAACACATGACTGTGTTTTAGTGTCTATTATGTGAGTTGTTAGTGTTTTTTTTTTTAATGCGTTAGTTTTAAGTTGCAACTGGTTGGCCTAATCAATACAATGGTATCTTTATACATTTTTCTTTAGGTAGAAGTCAAAGTCGTCTCAGGGGATGAGTGGCAATGAACCATCGGAGCCTGGCCAGGCTGGCCCATCATCTGCCACATCTGCAGAAGAAGCCACACCAATGCTCAAATGTGCAATGCTGGATGGGAAATACTTCCAAATATTGAAGCCGATCCCAAAGGGATAGATAGAAACGGAGTGTCAGCTGTGCACTAACAAAAAGGTCATAACATGCGGCTCTCTTGCAGCGGCATCAAATTTTAAAACCCACTTGAAACGAAGGCCCCCTGACAAAATAAAGGAATATGAAAACCACGAAAAGGAATTTGCCAGTGGGGAAAGCAAAAAAAGAAAAGAAAAAAGGACCTCATGCAAACAAACTACTTTCTTTGAACGTGGTCCAGGGACACAAAATAAAATTGATTCTCTCGTCACATCCTTTGTCACTAAAGGCATGTGCCCATTGGCCACTGTTGAGCATAAAGAATTTATAGACTTGGTACAAGGACTCTGCCAAGGTGCTAAAGTTATGTCCAGGATGACACTTGGGAGAAGAACTGATGAAGACTTTAATAATTAAACAGCAAATTTGAAGGAGAGACTTAAGTGCACACAACATATTTGCACCGCTGCAGATATCCGGTCAACTAAAAACAAGTTATATGGGAGTCACTGTACATTGGATGCAAACAGACGTGCAAAAACGTGAATTGGCTGCTCTTGGTTCCAGACATCTTCCCAGGCCACATACCTACAATCGCATTGCAGAACTACTGGAGAATATGTCTGTGAATGTTCTCATTCATCCAGGTCATAGTTATCCAAAGGAATTGAATCAAGTGCAACTGGACCTGGTTATACTGGAGAATATCCCTTCAGAATATGGACTCTCAACTGACACTATTGTGGCTACTTTAACTGACAATGCATCAAACTTCTCAAAGGCATTTCAAGAGTTCAATATCACAGTCATTTCAGAGGAACAGGATGAGACAGATGAGCAGGAACAGGATCTCTCATTTGTAATTAATAGATCCAGGCGGAGAGGAAGTGCCAGAGTGTGCTATCATTTTACCACCTCATGTCAGGTGTTGCACTCACACACTGTGTTTGGTTTCAACAACTGATGCCAAAAGGGTAATTAAAGACATTTCAGCCCTCTCCAGGCTGAATCATTCACCCATGGCAAAGTGTTCAGCCCTATGGAATGCTTCTGGCAGACCAAATTATATGGAAATACTCAATGACTTGACCAACCAGCAACCGAAGACACCCTTGGTTTGTTGGTGGAATTCTCTTTATGACTGTTTGAGTCATAAAGAGAAACTTCCTGAGATCATGCCTGCCTTGCAACTCCCACCATTCAAAGAGGTAGAGCTTGCTTTACTCGAGGAATACAGCAGAGTCCTCAAGCCCATTGCCATTGCAATTGACCGCCTTCAAGGTCAAACCTCGTGCTACTACAGTGAGCTCATCCCTACCCTCTTTGCTGTTCAGGCTAAACTACATAACCTGCGAGCTTCAAACCTGCGGTACAGCTCACATATCTTGCAAGCCACCATAGCTGGCTTTGAGACAAGGTTCAGTAGCTTCTTACAGCTGAAGACTGATGTCAATGAAGCCATCCTGGCTACAGCAACCCACCGGTTTTTCGAGATGAGGCGGTTGCCTCCCAAACTAGCTGAAGAGAAGGATACATCACCTGTTTCTGCACTCAGCTGAAGAGCCTGGCCTTGTGTCAGAAAGGGAGACTGCCTCATTAGACACCGCTGAAGACGATTTCTCCATCTTCTAACCAGGGTACGGGTAAACTGCTCACGTCGGTGTCTTAAGAGTAAACTGCACTTTCATGAATTAATCATCAAAAATGAATCTTCATCAATTAAAAAATAAACGAGTAGCTAGTTTCATGTTACATTTTTAAATATTTTCGTGATATCAAAAATCCCTGAATTTAATGTAAATTCATAACAACCCTGCTTCCCTGTTTGCCTCTACTGTTTCCTACCCAACAACAGGAACTGAGAGCCAGTTGGGCATAGAGAGGTCGCCCAGCCACAGCAAAGCAGAGTTGGAGACCCTTCACTTTCTGGAGGACCCCAGGGAGGACCTTTCCTTGCTGGATTCATATCCACTGAAAAAGCTACTCTTTTTGAGATTCAACACCACTTTACCATCATCGGCACTAGTTGGGTGTCTCTTCTTTGCAGGCATGGTTTACCACCCTCACAGAAGATAATTAACAGCTGAACTGATGAAGAAATTAGTTGTGCTGGAAAACAACTAAAACTGAAATGTGAAAAAAAATTGTTAGACATAAGTTGTGCTGAGAACAACTAAAATGGACTGCAGTGTTAGGGGGTACACAAAGGATTTTTTTTAAGTTGTTGGCATTGGGGGGTAGGGGGGGTGCTTCTCTTTCTCTTCTACTATGTTGTACTGTATCATACTCTGCTGTATTGGTACTGTTATGTGTCTCTTGCGCTCGTTCAATTGGTTGGTTTCTTGTAAAGTTGGGGGATCTCAGAAATTTACTTACGCCACTGCACTTATATTTATCACTCCTGAAAAAGGCATCTACTAAATGCCCAGTCTTTTTGTCTTCTGAAAAAACTAGTGCATCACTGTGGCCTAACTGTTGAGTTCCCCCAGTTGCATTTCAGTTCGCTTGTTCACTCAGTCAGTCAACGGTTGCTTTGACTGACAGAAACCACCCAGCATGCACCCCTGAATTTGCAGCCTCCCACCTTCCAAGATGTCCTGATTGGCCACTTCTAATCCATGATGTGGGGAAATTAGCAGAGCTCATCTTTTCAATGTAGGGGGGTTAAGGTCAGACCCATTTTGAGGCTATTAGTACTACTACCACTTTCAGCTGCTCCGGTTAGGGGGCGCCACAGCAGATCATCCGTTTCCATCTCTTCCTGTCCTCTGCATCTTCCTCTGTCAACCAGCCACCTGCATGTCCTCCCTCACCACATCCATAAACCTCCTCTTTGGCCTTCCTCTTTTCCTCTTCCCTGGCAGCTCCATATTCAGCATCCTTCTCCCAATATACCCAGCATCTCTCCTCCACACATGTCCAAACCATCTCAATCTTGCCTCTCTTGCTTTGTCTCCAAACCGTCCATCCTGAGCTGTCCCTCTAAAATACTCGTTCCTAATCCTGTCCTTCTTCATCACTCCCACTGAACATCTTAGCATCTTCAACTCTGCCATCTCAGCTCCACCTCCTGTCTTTTTGTCAGTGCCACTGTCTCCAAACCATATAACATAGCTGGTCTCACTACCATCTTGTAAACCTTCCCTTTAACTCTTGCTGGTACCCTTCTGTCTCAGTGTCTTCAACTCTGCCACCTTCAGCTCCGCCTCCTGGCTGTATTATTGGCGTTTGTTTTATTCATTTATGTAAATTGTGTAAGCAATATCCATTGCACGTTGTCCATCTTGGGAGAGAGACCTCTCCTCTGTTGCTCTCCCTGAGGTTTCATCTTATTTTTTTCTGTTTCATCTTGATTTTTTCTGAGTCGTTCCTCATCCGATGTGACGGTCTAAGGACAGGATGCTGTGTTGCTGCAAAACCCCCCTGAGGTGCTGGGCTATGCAAGTAGAGTTGATTTAAGTTTGAAATTCTGTTTGTTGTTACAAATACTTGTTTAGACTACTCGATTGTTTTTTTTTCCTTTTCCTGAAACTGTTTTCATTTTATGAGCTGGATTATAAAAAGATGATTATGTTTGAATATCAGCTGTTGGACTGGACTGTTATCTGAATAAATGTACTTTTTTTTTTATTCATTCATCTTCAGCCGCTTCTCCGGGGTCGGGTCGCAGTGGCAGCACGTTAAGTAGGGCACTCCAGACTTCCCTCTCCCCAGCAACGCCCTCCAGCTCCTCCTGGGGGATCCCAAGGTGTTCCCAGGCCAGATTGGACATGTAGTCCCTCCAGCGAGTTCTGGGTCTACCCCGGGGTCTCCTCCCAGTTGGCCGTGCCCGGTAAACCTCCAAAGGAAGGCGCCCAGGAGGCATCCTAATCAGATGCCCGAACCACCTCAACTGGCTCCTTTTGATGCAAAGGAGCAGCAGCTCTACTCCGAGCTCCCTCCGGATGTCCGAGCTCCTCACCCTATCTCGAAGGCCGAGCCCAGACACCCTACGGAGGAAACTGATTCCAGCCGCTTGTATCTCCGATCTCACCCTTTCGGTCACTACCCAAAGCTCATGACCATAGGTGAGGGTTGGAACGAAGATTGACTGGTAAACTGAGAGCTTTGCCTTCCGGCTCAGCTCCCTCTTCACCACAACGGTCCGGTACAACGTCCTCATTACTGCTGATGCTGCACCAGTCCGCCTGTCAATCTCCAGCTCCATCCTACCCTCACTCGTGAACAAGACCTCAAGATACTTGCACCCCTTCACTTGAGGCGACAACTCATCCTAAATGTACTTTTAGAAATCAAAATCTCTCTCTCTCTCTCTCTCTCTCTCTCTCTCTCTCTCTCTCTCTCTCTCTCTCTCTCTCTCTCTCTCTCTCTCTCTCTCTCTCTCTCTCTCTCTCTCTCTCTCTCTCTCTCTCTCTCTATCTGTCTACCTTGATCTCTTTCTTTCTCTATCTCTTGCTTTTGCTCATTGCTTGCTTGCTTTCTCTCCAGCTGCACAGCTTTGAAGTCTTTGTTAAAGCCAGAAGGATAACTGGACTGTCATCACATGAATCATACGTGAAGAGGATTAGAAAAGAAAGTAAAGGTCTGTCTGATGCATTTCTCTTAATTTGAAATGTCTACCTCTTCAACCTGCAGAATTGTAGGTTACCTTAGACAAAAAGAGAAAGACCTTTTACAGCCAGACTAGCGGCAATCAAATGAAAGTATTTTTTTACCATAAGGGAGCATTTTCCTTCAATAGTAAGTTAAACAGATACATTTATAAGGCACGTTATCTTGACACCCAAAGTGCTTCACAGTGAAGGGGGGGGGAGCTCACCTCAACCACCACCAATGTGTAGCACCCACCTGGGTGATGAAGCCATTTTGCACCAGAATGCTCACCACACATCAGCTTGAGGTGGGGTGGGGGGAATCATTGAGTCAGTTACATGGGGAGGGGGGTGATTAGGTGGTCAGATGGAGAGACAGGTTGGTAATTTTGCCATGACACTGGGGGACCCCCTACTTTTTGCGATAAGTGCCATGGGATCTTTAATGACCAGCGAGTCAGGACCTTGGTTTAAGGTCTCATCTGAAGGATGGCGTCTCCTATCTACTGCACAGGGACTGCACTGGGCCTGTTTGTTTATTAGGACCAGAGGTAAGACTGCCCCCTATTGGCCCACCAACAGCAACTCAGTTTTCCTGGGAGGTCTTCCATCCAAGTACTAGCCAAGCCCACGCCTACTTAGCATCCGTCATTCGGCAGAGCCAGGGTACACGTTGGTGTGGCTGCTGGCATATGAACGTTAAAATGCAAATGCTGCGGTGTCCGTTTCAAAAAAATCAAACTTGTGGTAGACAGTCTTGCCTCTACTGATTTTTGATGATGGCTTCCATGCAGTCCACAGCTTAGCCTAAATCTTAGAGGTTTACACCAGTATCAAAAAAAAAATGATAAGAGTTGTATCCAAATACAATCCAGATCTTGGGTCTAACAGAAATCTACTAGCGACTACTCATTGATATTTGCCTCGTTCAAAATGACGTCATGCGAAAGACAGGAAGCATCTTGAAAGTGTTTTGCTTCAACGCAAACCTCAGTGCAGTGGCCTTAATGCATAGATTTTATACGTGTCTGGAAATGTATGATTGGTGGAAAATGTGGCACAAGGAACCACTTCAGAACCGGGTTTTGAAGCCCGATGGTCTCATCTACCAATCGTTGTGCGCCTACTCTCTGCAAAAACTCCCAAAGCCGATCTATCAGCAAGGTATGCGTAGGATTTGGTCTTTCAAATAAGCAAAATAAATTGCGGGTTGCACAGTAGTACACGCAGTATGGAGAGCTGCCAGAGCCGAAAGCTTCATTACAAAGGACACACTGACGAAACTGGAGAACCCACTGGGGAACTGGGGTGTTCTTGGTTCTTTGCCTTGCCTCTTATCGTTCCCTTTGAATTTAATTTTTTTTCTTCATTTCTCTCACTCTGTAGCAAATTCTCTCACTCATCATATTCCATATGGTGTGGGCTTCTGTAAAACGACCTTACATTCATCACATAACAGAGAGGGGATTTGCTTGCCTCGTCCATCTTCATGTCAAATCCTGGCGGGTCAAATCTATTTATTTATTCAGATCATCATGTATTCATTTATTCTGCTCTCCAATATGCCAAATCCTCTTTTAAATATGGTCGGTTGCACCTATCTTAAGTCACAAAATCAATTCTAGGTGATCACCGTTAGAGGGGTGGCACGGTGGCGCAGTGGGTAGTGCGGTCGCCTCACAGCAAGAAGGTCCTGGGTTCGAGCCCCGGGGTAGTCCAACCTTGGGGGTCATCCCGGGTCGTCCTTTGTGTGGAGTTTGCATGTTCTCCCCGTGTCTGCGTGGGTTTCCTCCGGGTGCTCCGGTTTCCTCCCACAGTCCAAAGACATGTAGGTCAGGTGATCGGCCGTACTAAACTGTCCCTAGATGTGTGTGTATGTGTGTGTGTGGGGGCCCTGTGATGGACTGGCGGCCTGTCCAGGGTGTCTCCCCACCGCCCGCCCAATGACTGCTGGGATAGGCTCCAGCATCCCCACGGCCCTGAGTAGGATAAGCGGTTTGGATAATGGATGGGGGTGGATAGTTGTAAGAGGCCCTTAGTTGAACAACTGGCCTTGATCTGATGGCTGAGACGGCCGGAGCGTGGTGGCGTATATCATGCTCACGCCCTCAAACGGCTGGATACCCACTACGGCGTGGCGGACAGGAACAGGTGTCATCCTGGAGGTGAGCATTCCTACCAGGCTATAAATGCTTTGTCGCGCGAGGAAGGCCAGGAATCAGAATGGGCCGGCCCCGCATTTACCGGAGTTCACCCTATCCTCACGCCAGGGAAATGCAACCCATCTGGCCTCGAGGGTAATTTGTACTCCTCATTTGCCCCGCGGATCACCTTTGACCCCCCCAATGTCCCGCAGCAGAACACAGATGAACAAACGTAGCGCCGAGAGCCTGCCACGGCCACAAATCGGTGCCTCGGCTTAGCGGCCTAACGGCTCGTTGTGCAAACGCAGCGGCTGCAGGAGTCTGAATACGTGGCCGCACAGGCGCCCCGCTCCCCAGAAGAGGTCTTTTAAAGAAAAACCGTGGCGCTGGGCTACGGCAGGCCGGAACGGTGTACATTTTCAGTGGAAGACCTCCGCTGAACTGTTCTCCGGGTTATTTCCTGTCGCATCGAGAGCCGAACAGAAATATTGATTCACTTTCCACAGAGAGCAGGAGTCTTTCATTAACCGTCTATGTAAGTGTGTGTGAGTACAGTTTCAATATGCTTGTGGGATTTCGCTACAAAGGGCCGTGCTCCCCCCCCCCCCCAGATGATCGTTTCAGCACATGTGTAACGCTGAAGAGTCGAGGAGGCACGGAGAGGACGTGGTATTTCTTGACGCGTCCCCCCTCTGAGATGCCCTAGACTTCAGTTAAAGGTTGATAATATCAGAAGAAAGCCCCTATTCCCGTCAGAGCCGGTCGTTTTACAGACCCAACTTCCACCTCTAATGGGTTGAAATGTGGCCATGAGCGCGATAGAGGTACGTGAACAGACAGGCTCGAGTACTTGCCAACGCAGCAGGTTACTTGCCAAACACCTTTGTATGAAAATAGCAGCGATCGTACGTGATATTATTATCATTATTAGACATTATATTGGACATTATGGAGGTGATACCAGCTGGGCCTTGATAAACACTGCTTACCGTTGCGTCGCTTTTCGTCGGCTCCGTTCTCCTCACTACATGTTGTATTTATTTGGCTTATGTGTGCTGTGGCGTGTTTGTGTGTTTAGATGTTGCTGCTGCAACACAACAACTGCCCCTCTGGGGACAAATAAAACCTACTCGACTTGACTTGACTTATATATATATATATATATATATATATATATATTCTATTATTCCCTGCAAGATTATATATGCATTAG
>NC_079224.1:41693528-41698528 GCF_029633865.1 Lampris incognitus | reverse complement strand
CCGAAAAAGAGAAAATATCCAGTGAGCGGCAGTTCTGTGGGCGAAAATGCCTTGTTGATGCCAGAGGTCAGAGGAGAATGGCCAGACTGGTTCGAGCTGATAGAAAGGCAACAGTAACTCAAATAACCACTCATTACAACCGAGGTATGCAGAAGAGCATCTCTGAACGCACAACACGTCGAACCTTGAGGCAGATGGGCTACAGCAGCAGAAGACCACACCGGGTGCCACTCCTGTCAGCTAAGAACAGGAAACTGAGGCTACAATTCGCACAGGCTCACCAAAATTGGACAATAGAAGATTGGAAAAACGTTGCCTGGTCTGATGAGTCTCGATTTCTGCTGCGACATTCGGATGGTAGGGTCAGAATTTGGCGTCAACAACATGAAAGCATGGATCCATCCTGCCTTGTATCAACGGTTCAGGCTGCTGGTGGTGGTGTAATGGTGTGGGGGATATTTTCTTGGCACACTTTGGGCCCCTTAGTACCAATTGAGCATCGTGTCAACGCCACAGCCTACCTGAGTATTGTTGCTGACCATGTCCATCCCTTTATGACCACAGTGTTCCCATCTTCTGATGGCTACTTCCAGCAGGATAACGCGCCATGTCATAAAGCTCGAATCATCTCAGACTGGTTTCTTGAACATGACAATGAGTTCACTGTACTCAAATGGCCTCCACAGTCACCAGATCCCAATCCAATAGAGCACCTTTGGGATGTGGTGGACCGGGAGAGTCGCATCATGGATGTGCAGCCGACAAATCTGCAGCAACTGCGTGATGCTATCATGTCAATATGGACCAAACTCTCTGAGGAATGTTTCCAGTACCTTGTTGAATCTATGCCACGAAGGATTAAGGCAGTTCTGAAGGCAAAAGGGGGTCCAACCCGGTACTAGCAAGGTGTACCTAATAAAGTGGCCAGGGAGTGTATAAAGGTCTGCTGCCTGTCGGACGACTCGTCTTCTGCTTGTGTCAGCACCGTTTTAAACACACCGGCCCAAGGAAGGAGATCGTCAGGGTAAACAATTCATAAAACCGGACACCGAGGACATAATTCAAGCTTTGTAAAACTGCACCGAGAGTTACCCTCCACCTGACTCTCCCGGGCCAATAAAGACTTTGTTTTCGAAGCTTTGAGACTGCACTTCCTAAAGCCTTGGTGGTCCCCCGCTCAAGTGGAATCACAGATGTCCCTCTCGCTGTTTCTGCCCCGCTCCTCTCAGAAGATCTGGACTTGTTAAGAAATTCAGACGTCGCCATCTGAAAGCGCCGGTGTTCTTGTTGTACTTGACAGTAACGTTAACGAATAACCAGGAAAACGATGAAGCAACGTCTCCTATTGACATGCTTCATGTTGGCATTGCTAATTTTACGCAACACCCTTTGAGATAGGGGTGGGGGGGACATCTGTGAGGCATTAGTACTGCACAAAACGTTCCCAAGTGGGTTTACTTTGGGATCATCTCTTTAGGAGAGTTAACTGACAAACATTATTCAAGCTGTACACAAACATTGCAGAAGCACTTGAGTTTCAGAGGAGGTATTCGTTGGTTGGAAAAAATGTCCTCTTTGGCGGGACATAAGACATGCGGCCAAATGCAGTCTCCCGTCGGATGGGACCCATCATTTTTACAAGACCCTAAAGACCCAGTTCCCAGTCTTACAATTACTGGGACGATGTGTCATGCATTTCATTCAAGCATCAGACAAGATCAAATTTTCCGTTGCGTGCAAACTTTAGTGGCTGATTAAACAAAAATGGTCATACCAGAGAACGCACACGTGTCCTATACGTGCGAACATCTTCTGTTTATGAGGTTTGCATGGTGATCTTATACCTACATGTGGAATTCTTGGGTTTGCAAAAAAATATAATGATTAATTTACTCATTACTTATTACATTTTTTTTCTTTCGATGACACCAAGTGGATACCCAATTTCCCCTCAGGGCTGAATAAAGGATTCGGATTCGGGTTGTACGTTGAGATCCGTTTACTTTTGGTACATGACATTATAGGGTGTTTCTCTTTCTCTTGATGTTTTTTCTCTTCCCCGGTTGTTCACCGTGCTTGAGTTTGTATTGTGCAGCACAACTTGCGTTGAATTTGAACTATACAGTACAATGGGAACTGAGTTTGTAATGTATAGCAGCCGAATCAAGGGCATAGGACAGAGTTTTATATTGGGGGGGGGGGCAAAACCCTGCAGGGGGTCCCAGGGACATGCTCCCCCGGAATGTTTTTTTTTAAATGGTTTTAAACTGCCATTTTATAACAGTTTTCAGCAAAGAAAAACATGTTTCATGGCCATATGATAAGACCTCCGCCAGAAGAGGATTAGTATTATTTTTAATTTCGGCAGCTAAATGAACCATTTTTACGCTATTTGAGACAAAAACGTGAAGCCTAAACATCTCTACACCATTGAGGCAAATAATGGTAGCTGGTTAACACATTGTAAACACGTTAGCCCCCTAGCTAACGGGTCTGACCCTTTAGCCGAGCGGTTAGTGATGTCGCCTTGTGGTTCGGTACACCCCGTATCGAATCCCGCACCGGGCAAGAAAAGCAGCGACGGGATCCGGAAGTGTGCAGATCTCCGGAGCGCGGGAATAACAAAGCGCGAGGGCGCGCTTCCGGGGGAGGGTGACGACTGTAAACTAGTAATAAGACACGTTAGCCCCTAGCTAACGGGTCCGACCCTTTAGCCCAGCGGTTAGTGATGTCGCCTTTGTGGTGCGGTACACCCCGTTTCGAATCCCGCACCGGGCAAGAAAATAACCGGTCACACTAACAACACACAGTGCTCTGAAATGAATGTACATGCTTTATAAAACACCGTACTCACAATAAGGTTAACGTGAGCCGTTCCATACCAACGTTATAACCTTTACAATTTATTTGCGCGTGACCGTCACAACGCCTCCGCTAGCTAAAGTTAGCCTTCCCGCTCGCTGACTAGCACCGACCGGAGTTAGCAAAAAATACTGCCACTATACGCTTCAACCTCAAAACGACGTGTTTATCTTTTAAAAACGGCCGAGCACACTTTGTTTGTGAGGGATTTTACAAACCTGTGATGCGGTGATGGATGGAGGAGCGTTCATCGCCGCTGCCTTGAGGAGTCGGGAGCGCCGCTGCCACGTCACCGCCGTCACGTGTCAGCGGGCCGCCGCCAGTACCAAAGACACGGGGAGGGGGGGGAGAGGAGGAGGGGTTTGTTGATGTTGTTGTTAATAACTAATACTTTTACATATCGTAGGATGGGAACGACATGAATTATGGCACATGCAGGCAGTATATGTCCAATGTTATTGTAACCGGTTATTTTCTTGCCCGGTGCGGGATTCGATACGGGGTTTACTGCACCACAAGGTGACGTCACTAACCGCTCGGCTAAAGGGTCAGACCCGTTAGCTAGGGGGCTAACGTGTCTTATTAGTAGTTTACAGTCGTCACCCTCCCCGGAAGCGCGCCCTCGCGCTTTGTTATTCCCGCGCTCCGAAGATCTGCACACTTCCGGATCCCACCGCTGCCACAATGTAACCGGTTATTTTCTTGCCCGGTGCGGGATTCGATATGGGGTGTACTGCACCACAAGGCGACATCACTAACCGCTCGGCTAAAGGGTCAGACCCGTTAGCCCCCCCCCCTAGCTAACGGGTATTATTAGTAGTTTACATTATTTATATTTATGCATATATCTAGCAGTAGATGTGCTTGTTTATTGGGGGGGGGGCTTTTTCGCCCCCCCCCCCAACATTGAGGGGGACTTGCCCCCTCCGTCCACCCTTCCACTTTAGTGTGGGTGAGAAGGGGTAGGGGGGAAAGAAGTGCATACTTCCTCCTACTCCTTTTCCAACGTGTAACAAACAATCCGATGCATGCGGGGATTTGGTCGCTGAGTTTGAAGCGTGGATTTGTTGACCACTTCACATTCTTGGCAATAGATCATCTGTACGTTATATCCTGCTTATCTACATGGTCGACATAAATCATCATCCATCCATGCGTCATCCATTCATCCATCCATTCATTTGCTCACCGTGAGCGCCTTCTAAAATGCCTGAAGCCTGAATGCATCATGGGCTCGGTGAAGGGTTTGTGTGAGTCATGACCATCTTTAAGGAGGGTTTGGCCTTTGGTGGATGTCTGCTGACTGCTTCCCAGTACTGAGCTCGAATTTTAACAACATCCTGAAAAGTCTTGACACACTCGGTCGACCTTGAAAATACCTGTTCCCCCGAAATAATCCAACCCTGCAGCTTTCTTCGGGGGCGTTTATAGGACGTTACTAGTTTTCTAATATTTGCTCGAATGTTTCAGAGTCCACGGCCATTGGAAGGTCTCAGAAGAGCATTTGTGCATTTACTAACAGGCCTATTAGAAATGTATTCACCAAAGCAAGGCGTAAAAGCCTTGAAATAACGCGAATTTATCCACTCACAGCAGGTGGAGTATCATCATGTATGGGTACTAAAATACACCACCGAATGGTCTTCATTAATACTTATCCAGACCAAAGCTTGTAGGCTCATATTTCACACTAAAGCCAAGGAACGTTTTACAAGATTCAACGTGGATGTTTTTCCCTATCCAATAATCATCATCAGTAGCCGGCGCAGAAGACCTGAATCTATTGGACCCCAAGTGCTCCGACCATCTGACTCGGCATGTCAAGCTCAATGGGATTTTTGGCAGCACGGTGGCGCGGTGGTTAGGAGTATTACCCCTGACATGCATGTCAGGGGTAATACTCCTGTCTGTGCCCCAGACGGAGGCACGGCGAGACCAACTGGAGTTGGTCCCCGGGCCACTGCACGGTGGCTGCCTACTGCTGCTAGCTACACAGCTAGGATGGGTTAAATGCAGAATGTAATTTCTCCATGGGGATCAATAAAGTATCTCAAACCCCCCCCCCCCCAAAAGCGATCCTGCTGTCTGTTCCTCACACGCTCTCTCGTCCGTCTCTTTCGTTCTCTGTAGGGGGAATG
>NC_079224.1:41686028-41688528 GCF_029633865.1 Lampris incognitus | reverse complement strand
TTCAGGTTAGGGCAAGGGTTCAGGTTAGGGTAAGGGTTCAGGTTAGGGTAAGGGTTAAGGATAGGGTAAGGGTTAAGGTTAGGGTAAGGGTTAAGGATAGGGTAAGGGTTAAGGTTAGGGTAAGGGTTAAGGATAGGGTAAGGGTTCAGGTTAGGGTAAGGGTTAAGGATAGGGTAAGGGTTCAGGTTAGGGTTAGGGTTAGGGTTCAGGTTAGGGTAAGGGTTCAGGTTAGGGTAAGGGTTCAGGTTAGGGTAAGGGTTAAGGTTAGGGTAAGGGTTCAGGTTAGGGTAAGGGTTAAGGTTAGGCATATAGCTACGATGGTTAAGGTTAGGGTTAAGAGCTAGGGGATGAATGTAGTCAATGAGGGGTCCCTACAAGTATAGGGTGACATGGTGTGTGTGCGTGTGTGTGTGTGTGTGGGGTTAAGTCCACAGTGGGTGGGTGTGTGGGTGGAGGGGGCGGGGGGAGGCCAAGAAACGCCCGTGACTTGCACGTGAAACGTGGGTTCAAATCCCAAAGCGCTGGCGAAGGCGTCCTCCCTTCGCATCCCGCATGGTTCCAGAAACAGGCGAGTCACCCAAATAAAACGCACAACAGTCTCCCCCCCCCCCCCCCATGTGTCATCATCGCCCACCATCACGCCCGACACCGGGCGTGATGGTGGCTCGGCCGTCTGATCCAGGCACCGGTGAAGCAGCTCTTCTCCCGTGTAGGGACGGGACGCCGGGCCCTCCGCTGCAGAACACGCCGCTGATGGCCGGCCGGTGGACGGGCCGGGACCGTTGGCGTTGGAAGGGATCTGCAGGGAGGCTCTATCTCCTCCGGCTGGCTCCGAATTACATTGGATTTAAAAACAAAACGAGCTGCAACCAGAAAAGCCAGAGTAGGCCGGTAAACTGCAGAGGCTTTAAGGCCCTGATCCCCCCTCATTAGGAGGCAATCAAACTCTCTGCATCGTGCGCACACTTCGCAGCCTCGCCGCCCTCATCCGCACTCGCCTCCCCCGCTGATGCCAACAGCTGAGCGATCCCGGATCGAGTCAAGATAAGACGTACTTTATTAAACCCCCCTGGGGGGGGGGGGGATTCATCCGGTGCATTTACCCCGCCTCCGGCACTCTCACCGGAAACGGCGGGCAGCCGTGTAGCTAGCTAGGAGCAGTGTGCAGCCGCCGTGCCTTGCTCAGGGGCACAGGCAGGAGTGTTAACCCTAGCTTGCGTGTGGTTTTGGTGGTGGGGAAGAGGAGCGCCCGGGGGAAACCCACGCAGACGCGGCGAGAACGCGCAAACGCCACACGGAAAGGACCCGGGACGGCCCGGGGTTCGAACCCGGGACCTTCTCGCTGCGAGGCAACAGGGCTCACCACTGGACCGCCGTGCCGCCCGTGGACTGCCGTTCCGACACTCTTCGGTCTGATCCGGTTAGTGTGCTCGAACCTCCCATTCTGGAGGGGGACACTCCGGGTTGTCTTGTTAATTACATAGCGCGTTCCCCAACAGCTTGATGCTGCGTGTCAAACGCCAGCCACACTAAGCACAGCCCCTTTCCGCCCGGCGCCGTTTTGTTCAGTCTTTGGAAGAATCCACCCGGATAGGGCGACTACTAAAAGTCACGCTCTGAAACAAGAGGACCCTCGCTTCTCAGTAGCTTGGCTTCAATGCCTTGTCGGAGCCCCCGTCTCAGCAAATACTGACAATACAACTCTTCTGTTTATTGTAACTCGCCCTGTCAATATCCACCAATCCTTTGTTAAAACTACCATTCAACTCGTTACCGTTGCCGATGTGCTCGCTTTTTTCAGGGCCCCCCCCCCTTTTTTTTCTTCCGAGCCGTCCTGGTCGCTGCTCCAACCCCCCCCAGCCGATCCAGGGAAGGCCGCAGACTACCACGTGCCTCCTCCGATACATGTGGAGTCGCCAGCCGCTGCTTTCCCAGGTGGCAGACACATTTGGGCCCAACCCGGGGCACTTTCGGTACTTACAGCTCAGTTACGGCACTGGCAACTGTTGTGTGGCCCAGATGTGGCCCAGATGTAACGAACCGGGCTTGACTTGGGTTACGGCACATACCATGTGGGCCAGATGTGGGCCATATAAGGTGGAGCTGTGGCTGAGTCGAGGCAGCCACAGCTCACCCTGAGTCAGCGCCGTCATTCGAGGCCAAACGTGGGCCGCAAGACCACTGCCGATGTCGGCCCATATTTGGGCCAACGATTCTTTTGCCATCTGGGTTTCACCTGACAGTGAGGAGTTTCACCAGGGGGACGTAGCGCGTGGAAGGATCACGTTACCCCCCCGGAACAGGTGCCTCAACCGACCAGAGGGGGCGCTAGTGCAGCGACAAGGACACATACCCACATCCGACATCCCGCCCGCAGACGTGGCCGACTGTGTGTGTAGGGATGCCCAGCCAAGCCGGAGGCAACGCGGGGACTCGAACCGGCGATCCCCGTCTCGGCAGGCAATGGAATAGACCCCCACATACAGTAGCTCAGAGATCC
>NC_079224.1:41660737-41685828 GCF_029633865.1 Lampris incognitus | reverse complement strand
GCAAGATGTTTCAATTTAGCTTTCAGCATGTGCCCAGTCCTCTCTTTGTGCGGCTTTGCATGCATGTGTGTGTCTGTGTGTGTCTGTGTGTCTGTGCAAGATTGTCCGTGCGAGGCTTTGTGTTCGTCCAAGTATCTGGAGGTTCATGTTTAAGAAGGAAATCAACGAGAGGCGGGAACGGCAAAAGGGAGGGCAGATTCGGGATCTTGCCGGCCTGCCGTCATCGCAGTCCGTCTTTGCTGTGGAATAAACACAGGAACGAACAGAACACAGTACGTCACATCTAGCTAGGCATGTCCCCCACTCATGAGGGGATGTTGACGGGGCTACTTTTTCATCCTTACACCTCACAGTGGTTACGGGCACCTGGGACCAGCGAAGCGGCTGCGCTGACAGTGAAAGAGAGGATGACCCGAGGGAAGCATTATAACGGGGGTTATGACCATATGCAGCATTACAACTGGCATTATGACCATATGCACCGGTTCTCTCTATAGCTCATCGCTACAAACACTGAAATGTCACAACGCCCCTATAAATGAAACACAATATACAAAATTTGGAGTCAACAAAATAATTTGTTGTTGGTGGAGTTGCCTCTGATGGTCTCATATATATATATAATTTTGTCAGTCCTGCGACTCTTCTCAAGATCAGGCCATCATTTTTTCAAGGTGCCATATGGACAATTCACAGACATGAATCAGTCGACGGGCCCCGCAATTCTCTCGAGGGTTTGATGGGCCCCTGGTAACCATTAGATAGACGGCAGCAGCTGATGGACAGTCGACGCCTTTTCAGACAAAGATGTGAGTCAGCCAGTGGGCCGACAGTTCACGTGGTGAAACTTGGCCGGCGTACTTGGAAATCAAGTGGTGCGTGCCTACGTGTGGCTTTGTGTATGTTGGAGTATGTATATGTGTGTGTGCATGTGTGTATCCCTTGTCCTCCTGGTTATTTGGTTGTTCAAGACCTACACTGGCGCACGGGCCAGTGCTACAAGGGAAGCCGCTTAAGTACTAGAGAGACATATCAAGTCTGTGAACGTCCCTTGGAAGGATTTTTGTACCATATACCCTCCAATTCCTTCACAGTTAACAAGAGCAACTCTTGCATTGTTTCCCCCAAGCTAAAACTGACACCATCTACAGCAACGTCTTGATGCTCAATAATCCAGGTAAGGAGATCAAAGAGAGTTGAATCAGTTTATCTGGACATAATGTTTATTGACAGAAAGGCTTCATCGCTCATCCTAGTGGCCTCTTCAGTCTTAGAGGTCACTCAGATGACCTTTGATCATATGATCTTTCATCATCTACAGTAACCTAACCGCCTCCCCCTGCCCCTCTCCCTTACCATTTAGCCCCGGTCAAAGTTCAACCCTGTGTCCCACATGGAGCCGTCCAGCCTTACAGTAGGAAGGAGAAGCTCATCTTGTTTTCTGGCGCCCATCCCATCCAAACTTGTTAAGGACTGTCTCCTCACTCGCCACAGAAATCATCAACCCCTCCTTCAGCTCTGGTTCAGTCCCCCACACACTTAAACCGCTGTCACCCCCAGCCTAAAAAAAAAACCAACAACCCTGGACTCAATCCTGATATCATGAGCAATTTCTGGCCAACTCCCCTTTCTGTCAAAAGTACTGGAACGTGTTGTTGTCTCCCAACTCAAAGCTCACCTCATCTCCAATGAGCTGTTCGAACCATTTCGATTTGGTTTCCACTCACAGCACAGAAACAGCCCTCCTTAAAGTCACCAACAACCTCCTCCTCTCCTCAGACTCTCGCCACCTCAGCGTTCTCATCCTCTGCGACCTCACTGCAGCTTTCGACACAATCAGCCACACCGTTCTTCTCCCCCATCTTGAATCCTCCCTTAACATCACTGCCCTCTCCTGGCTAAAGTCATAGCTCACAAACAGACAACAGTTCATGGGCGTCAACAACTGCACCTCCTTCACTGTTCCTCTGTCCCAAGGCGTCCCCCAGGGTTCTGTGCTTGGTGGTCTCCTGTTCATCCTTTACATGCTCCCCCTTGGTAACATCATACATCATCATGGTCTCCGCTTCCACTGTTATGCCGATGACGTCCAGCAATACTACGTCTCCACCAAATCCATCCCCCCTGCAACTCACCCCACTCTGAACAAATGCCTCACTGAAATTAAATCATGGATGCAAGCCAACTTCTTCAGATTAAATTGTGATAAATCTGATATGATCATGATCGGTCTCAAATCCCTTACCAAAACCACTCCCAACTTCTTCCTTACCATCGATAACTCCACTCTGTCCCCTTCCCCACAGATCTGCAACCTCAGAATCATTTTTGACAGGAGCCTCTCCTTTGAACACCACGTCAATCAAATCGCCAGAACGGTCTTTTCCAGCTAAAAAACATAGTTCTTCTCCGCCCATCACTCTCCTTCTCTGCTGCTGAAACTGATAACAATATTATTATTAACTTCACTGAAATGTTTGCCTTGTATTGATAGTCGGACCGAATGACTTGTGAATTCAGTTTGAGTGCAGACAATAGGTGCCTACAATGAAGCTAAAACTAATATTTGCTCACTCCCCTTTGTTGGAACCACCATACCTGTCTCTTCATACCTCTCTACAGACTTTAGACACGATAAAAGCATTTAGTTCCTTCTAAAGTTTTCTTGAAAAGGTGCAGTCCCAAAAAAAAATGTGTGATTGACTCAATTGGAGTTTTGCACAAGGAACAACAGGGGTTCATTGTTTTTACAAATCTTCTCAGGTACTGACTTGTTGGGTAAAACCTGTGTAATAATTTAAAGGAAACCTCTTTTATTTTGTTATTTATCAAAAATTTATGTGGTAGCATCCAGACCTTTTTCCAACAGATATTAGTAATACGTTTACTCCAGTGATAAATTACATATGGTACAGAGACTATATCTTGTTGGAACAAAGCACGAATAGCTCTGTTATTATTTTTACGAGATACAGCAAAACAGATTTTGCCAACTGGAGTGTTAGCGGCATTCAACAATGGCGAGTCATCTAAAGCCACAGAGGAAGAGTTTTTAAAGAGCACACAAACTTCAGCAGAAACAGCATCAAAAATGACAGCATATTCTTTAGGTGAGACAGCAAGGTTAAGTTTAAAGTTGAACTCCTCATAATTCAGTAAAAGACCCTCCTTGTTGAGGAGCTGACCCACCAACATTATTTTGTTGTCATACCAGTTCTGCAAAAACAAAGATTTGTTTTCATACAGTATATCTTTGTAATTATCTGCAAAAACAAAGATTCGTTTTTATCAAGTATATATTTCTTCCCACTCCTTATACAGACCATAAGGCCACTTAATTTACAATTAAGTTGTCTGGTGAAAATAAGAAATCTTTCAATAGGAAAACTTATTGGATTTTGAACAACTCCTTGCTTAGAATAGACACTGTAAAGCACAAAATTACAAAATGAATTCATTACTTTTTTAACAAAGCCAAACATGAAAACTGTTATGGGAAAAATTGGGAATTATTTAAATTTGAGGCTGCAAGTTTTTTGAGAAACTACAGCTCTAATTTGGCTAAACTTAAAAAGGCAGAAGAAAATGCAGTTATCAGTGACATTATGATACTTTCAAAAAAGAACCCAGCTAACTACATAATAGAAGACAGAGTAACTATGGCAAATCTACAAAGTAAGCTAGATGAAATTTACAAAATAGGGCAGAGGGAGCCTTCGTGAGATCGAGACTGAAATGGCTTGAGGAGGGTGAAAGCGATTCCTCTTTCTCCTTCAAATTAGAAAAACGTCGTGCTAAGTTAAATACTATTCAGCAACTAAAAATAGATGATATTATAACGACTGATTCAAAAACTATTTCTCACCACTGCTGTTCTTTCTATAGTAAACTCTATACATGTAATTATTTTGCACAAATCACAGAGCAATTTTTAAGTCCAATTATCACCCAACGCATATCTCCTGCAGATAGTAAAATATGTGATACTCCCCTTACTATTACTGAGGTAACTTTTTCCATAAATCACTTGGAAAAACAATCAGTCCCCAGGGAGAGATGGTCTAACTGGGGAATTCTATAAGCTTCCAAAAATGCTTTAGGAACACAACTCTTGTCTGACATAAGCGTTCTCAACAGCAGCAGCAGAAGAAGAAGAAGAAGACTTTTTTAAAATCAAGACTTGCAACTATACAAAAACATTAAACAAAGCCAGTATACTCTAAAGCAACAGAGTAGGCTAAGAACAGTACATAAAACATGTCACATACAATGAGAACAAAACAAGGGAACAAAAAAGGAAAATTAAAGGGATATAAAAAATAAAATAGGACAATACAATATTCCAGGGCTTAAATTACATTAAATTGTTCAAATGCAAAGAATAATTTTTGGGCATTTCTGTTTTTCATATATTTTAGAGATTTAGAAAAAGTTACCAATTCGGTTTTAAAGGCTGCTAAACAGGGATGCGTTTTGCAATATTTGCATTTGTGTATGAAATATTTTGCCAAAATACTTACATTATTCAACAAGAATTCTATGTTTCTATCCTCCATAAACGTTCCAAATTTGACACTTACTAGTAGAAATGGCGGCACCAATGCTCGACTTCATCCATACATACAAATTATACCAAAACTTATAAGTAATGTTACAGTGGAAAAATAAATGATCCGTTGTTTCTATGTCTGTCTTGTAGAATTGGCAGAAATTACAGACTACATTAAATTTTAATCTTATAAATTCACTGGGGGGGGGGTAAATATCATTAATTATCTTAAAGTGAACCTCTTTGGCTTTGGGGGGGATAGGGAATGAAATGTATCTTTTTCTAATTTTATGGGCATTCAAATTTGAGTACATGTCTAAAATATAATTCCTTCTTAAAGGGTTAGGATAACATATCTTCAACAGAGAGTTTCTGATAAAGAGATTATTGCAGGTTCTGTCGACAAATTTTAAGTTGTCGAAGTGTGGGGCTGACAGAGTAGATAAGACACTGTGAGACCATCATCTTGAGTTGTATAGGGATCGCACCTACTACCATGTCATAGACCTTTACAGAGGAGGATAAACTATATTTCAAACACAACTCATTATAATTCAATAGATTGCCTCTGTCATCCATGATGTGTGTAATGGACCAAATATCCTTCTTCCACCACTCTTCCAAAAACAAAGATTTTTCCTTAAACAGGACACATCTATTATTCCAAATAGGAACTGCATGGGGGGTAAAGTTGTGTTTAAAAAACAGTTTTCGATATTGCAAAACTTGTTTATGAAAGGCGGATAAACGTAACGGTATCTTGGACAGTTCAAAATCACAGTTCAAAAGAAAAGCAATAATCCCTCCCAGGTTTTTAAAGATTGCATTAGGAATGGCATGCCAAAACACAGTCTCATCCATGACAAAGGCTTTTAGCCACTTCAGTTTCATCATACCAAGTTTTAACAGGGACACAAATAAAGAGCTAGAATGATGCTCATGTATCGCCAGAAGTTCACATTTGCTTATATTCAGAGTTAAACCTGATGCTTTAGTGAAGAGCTCAACTGATTTAAGGGCCAAGGGGATCTGGGAGGCATTTTTTTAAGAAAAGTGTGGTGTCATCCGCAAGTTGGCTTATCAATAACTCGTTGCCCAAGGCCTCTAGGCCATCAATGTTATCATTCTTAATTAGAATGGAGAGTAATTCTGCTACAATAATGAATAACAAAGGGAAGCTGCAGCAGCCTTGTCTAATGCCTCTCTTAACACCAAATCTCGGGCAGGTACCACCAGGTAAGGACACACAACTGTTTATATCCTTGTATAACATGCTTAAGAAACAAGAAGTCAAGGACGCACACCTCATGAGGTGCAGACTATGAAAAAGATAGAGGTGAAGTTGCACACTCATCCTGTATCCACAAGTGACTGTATTCACCTCACAGCAACATTTCAAATATGCCTTCATCAGGGTGTCAGGTGTGAATATGCCTTTGTCAGGGTGTCAGGTGTAAGGTGAATAAAGTCACTTGTGTGTAAATTTTCTCTGTGTCAGTGTAAAATGTCCCTGCATGTACTGACTTCCTGTTATAGGAAAATTCATAAACGGTGTAAACCTTAAAGCCCCAAGCAGTGAATTTTGGACCCTATCAATGTGGGGTATATCCACATACAATTTTGAACTGATTTACCTGTGGCTTGATCCATTTTACTCCAGTGTTTACAAACTTTACCAGTGTAAACAAACCTTTTACAGCCACAAACTATAGTTTAAAGTTAGTCCTTGTATCAAGAGCCCAGTCAGTCAAGTAGAGAATTAAAAATAAAGTACGTAAAATGTGTAAAATATTTTTTACAGTGAAAACATTTCAATCATGTTATTTAAATCTTTAATTAAAAAAAAACATTACTAATGTAAACTACTAATAAGACACGTTAGTCCCTAGCTAACGGGTCTGACCCTTTAGCCGAGCGGTTAGTGATGTCGCCTTGTGGTGCGGTACACCCCGTATCGAATCCCGCACCGGGCAAGAAAATAACCGGTTACAAATTTATAACAAAAAAAAAATAATTTCGCCATTGACCGTCTCATAAATTGATGGTTTTATCCGAGACCGGCTAAAGACAAAAACTGCTGAGTCACGTCACTCACTCCCCCATCATGGCGTCTGTGGCAAGCGCCGCCATGATGTTACAGTCAAAGTGCAGTTTATGCAAATCCGCCAGACAGTCGTTCAATATTACCGCGTTTCTGTTCCCTCAACCCGGAAGCTGCACTTCTTCCCGCGAGAATCTACCGCCTTCGCCCTGGACTTGTGCTAATTTTGATGCGAGCTGGATATAGTGCGTCTAACTCGGCGGCCATGTTGGGGGAAAAAAAATAACGTCGCGTTAACGGTAATATTGACCAAATTTAAAGCGGCACTAGGTAATTTTAGGATTTTAGCCAACTTTTGCAAAGAAAACCATTGAGGTTTGTTTTTTTTTCTTCATTTCTTCATCGCGCAAGCAACCTTTGTGCATGTATCCAAAAGGCTAGCATAAGAGGAGCTAAATTCACACACGATGTAAAATAAAATGGCTACACTTCGATATTTCCCTCATAGCCATCAAACTGCCACCAAAATTAATGTAATATGCTAACAGGAAAAGCTACTTGGTGCTGCTTAAAGTGTGTGCGCCCTATTAAGAGGCAGACGACGAAACCGTTTACAAAAAACGACTACTTCCGTACACGTCTAACAACATGCACAGTCCCTTCCTGATAAAAGAGTTTTACTTATGTAAGTAAAGCGTGGCATACTACTTCTTGGCTTGACCATTGTATGTGTACAGCAGATGCCCATGCCTGTCTGGATAATGTATAGATATGCTATGGGTTGGCCACCTCTGATCACATACCTGTTCCTATGTTACTAAATGTTGAGAATGTACCTCTGCTGGCTGTAACTGGTAATGCTGCCAATACAGGGAAGCTAGATTGGACAAATCTGACTGAGGAGGATATTGATAGATATTCTACCCTAACTGACAAGATTGTTTAATAATATTGCACTGCCTAGGGATGCTTTAATGTGCTTAAATATGAATTGCCAAGACCTACATCATGCTGCTGACCTCTGCGCCATGTACGATAATATTGTGACGGCTCTTAATACCTCCAGTGAGCCCTTCTGTAAACACAGGAATAAGGTGTATAATATCAAACCTGGGTGGAATGAGTTTGTGGCTGAACAGTATGCTGCAGCTAGAGAAGCCTTTGCACTCTGGTCCGAGTCAGGAAGGCGTAGACGGGGCATTGTTTGAGCATAAAAAACGTACAAATACAAGATTGAAACATGCTGTTCGTTTTATTAAGCAAAATGAGAACACAACGGGAGCTGACTCGCTTGCCAGGAAGTTGCAAAGTAACAATCATAATGGCTTCTGGAAAAAGGTCAAAGTCATGAGTAATCATAACCCCCCCCCCCCACCGTCTGATATTAAGGGTGTTTGTGGCCCAGACAAAATAGCTGGGGTATAGCGAGAGCATTATTGCAATTTATTTAACTGTTAAAAGTAACGCCGTTGTAGTGGGTAATGCTAATCTATCTGTTAACACAGTAGTTGGGTCAGCTGATGTCTCAGATTCCATGATGATGCTACATAATAACAAGACTTGTGGTATGGACTGCATTACTGCAGAACACCTAAAGTATGCCAGTCTTAGGCTCTGCCCAATGCTTGCCATGTGTTTCACTGGTCGTTTGGTTCACGGGGTTCTTCCTGATTCTAGGATGTCTGTACTGTTAGTCCCTGTCCTTAAAGACAAGGCTGGCAAACTAAATAGCATGGACAATTATAGACCTATTGCCCTTGCCAGTGTTCTGTCTAAAGTGCTGGAAAGAATTCTCCTAACTGGTTTGGAAATGGATGTTGTCACGACTGACAATCGTTTTGGATTTAAAAGAAAACATTACACTGATTTATGCATTTATGCTCTAAAGGAGATAGTGGCCAAATATAGAAGCCAAAATTCTAATATATTTGTGTTTTATTGATGATTCCAAGGCATTTGACAGGGCTAACCCTGAGAAATTATTAATGAAATTGCTGGCTAGAGGTGTTCCAGATTATATAGTCAGAATTCTTGTCTTCTGGTATGCTCATCAGACGTTTCAGGTTAGGTAATGGGGTTCGCCAAGGTGGAATTTTGTCTCCTTTATTGTTCAACGTGTATATGGATGACCTGTCGAGACAGCTGAACGGGTGTAACACGAGGCTGTCTTGTGGGTGGCTCCGTCATCAATCACCTCATGTATATTGATGATTTAGTTTTAGTTAGCCCGTATAGTGCTGGACTTCAGCAGCTACTGAAGGTGTATGGCGAAGAACATGACATTAAATATAACGCCAAAAAAAGTAATGTCATGATTGTCAGAACTAGAGAGGACAGGAAATCAAATTTTCCTGTGTTTCAGTTATCAGATGGTCCTCGATACATGCAAGGAAATAAAATATCTTGGACATGTCCTCTCTGATGATCTGACGGATGACAGAGATCTTTTCCGGCGTTGCTGTAAAATCTATGCCCAGGCTAATATGCTGCTCCGGAAGTTCTCTGTGCTCTGTTGATGTCAAGTGTTCATTGTTTAGAGCTTATACAAAACCTCTGTATACAGCTCATCTCTGGTCTTCTTACGGGAAGAGAAGTATGCAGAGGCTCAAGAGTAGCTTACAATGATGCTATGAGGTTGTTGCTTCATGTCCCCAGATGGCATAGTGCCAGTCAGTTGTTTGTGTCCTCAGATGTGCCTACTTGTGATGTACTTTTAAGACGGCTAACGTATAATTTTATGTGTCGCCTGGCTGTGTTGGAGAACAGCATCATAGAGGCTCTAACCAGCCCTACGAAAAGCTGCTATCGGTTCACATCCAGACTTCGAAAGCACTGGCGAGACAGCCTGTATCTGTTTATGAACTGACTGTGTTGTACGGTGCATGTGTGGACGCCTTACATGTGTGTGTGTGTGTGCTCGTGGAGGGTAGGGGTCTCATGTAGGCCTAAAGGTTTTTTTTTCTCCTTTTATTGTATTTTTGCTTTTATGCTACGGACCGGCTGTGTGTCCGAAATAAAGATTGTTATTATTATTATAGCAGCTAGTGTCTTGTTGGCTAGTTGCATGTACCCTGCATTCTGTCCTGTTATTTGTCCGTCGCAAGCGACGAGGACCATCTACTCATCCTGTGATGGATGACTGATGCCTTGCGCGATGCGTAAAGCGAGGAAGAGTTGTGCGTCATCCACCCCACTCTCTCGTCCGAGACCACCCACCACCAGTGGCAAGACTAGCAAGACGACTGGCAATGGAAACAGATGCAGATTTTTGCTCAGGGTTTCCTCCCAAAGCCTTTCCCGTATCCTTCTCCTATAGGAGAAGCTCGGTAGCCTTGTCAGGCAGTTCAGGCTAACGAGCTTCATCTACCCGGCTTTGGAATCAGAGTTGTCCTTCTCCTATATTGGTCTCTGGCTGCCAACCATGGCTAACGAATCCAATCGACTCACCCGGTTATACTGCTGGGAACCCGGCCGCCCCCGCAGCAGACTTTGTGAAAACAGGAGGGAGCACGAGAAGATGCTGCTGCGGACACATTTGCGTAGGAGCGGCCTTATGCTAAGGTCCTGCTGGACCCGCAGCGATCACTACACCACGAAGCGAGAGGCCACTGCACCGCTTCGCGTTACTTTTGGCAAGTAGGACATCTGGCCCAATACTCGCCGCCTCCCTGTCATGCATACAGGACAATAATCGCATAACTGGTCACATTTTCATTACCTTATTTTTACCTGTATACTTTAGTTCAGGTTTCACTTTATTGCCATATACATTATCAGGGGTGACGGTAAAGAAAAAGACAAAACAGCCAGTCAAACAGAAAATGGCTGAGTCTGAGTCCAGTATGGACGGTTGTGCAGCTGATAGACAGTGATACTAAATCTGTTGCATTGAAACATAGAAGCCGCAGGGAAACAGGGTGTGAGAGTGGAATCAGAATCAGAATACTTTATTCATCCCCGAGGGGAAAATGGGTCCCATTACAGGCACTCACGCCCTGGTGAAGAAAAAAAAACAAAAACTAACAAGATAAAGCTCACAAGAAAAACAGAAACAAATAGAAATAAAAGATGAAATAAGAGCAAAATATAGAAATGTGGAGCATGCTGCATGGTGCACATATACTGCACTACCGCAGCACAAAACAAACCGCACAAACAAAACCCGACAGGGTAAAGCAAGTCAAAGGGCCAGTCCAATGACCATTAACTCTGAGTTTCTGACACTTTGAGGGAAGAATTGTAAAATTTTAATTGCTGCTGCTAAAGAGCTTTTACTCCAAGGCCGACTGGATAGTTTTCTCTAGAAAACTGGAACTCTATTAAAACAGGAGAGCATCTCGGCTCATTACCGGGACAAGGAGGCATGACCGTATCACTCCTGTGCTTGCCTCCCTACACTGGGCTCCCTGTTATATTTCGAATTGATTTTAAAAATTTAATACTCACTTTTAAAGCTTGAAATGGTCTTGCTCCTTCATACATTTGTGGTTTTTATTTATTATTTTATTTTATTACTTTATTGATCCCCGTGGGGAAATTCTTCCTCTGCATTTAACCCATCCTAGCTGTGTAGCTAGGAGCAGTGGGGAGCCGCCGTGCAGCGCCCGGGGACCAACTCCAGTTTGTCTTGCCAGGCCTCGGTCTGGGGCACAGACAGGAGTATTAACCCTAACATGCATGCCTTTTTGATGGTGGGGGAAACCGGAGCACCCGGAGAAAACCCACGCAGACATGGGGAGAACATGCAAACTCCACACAGAAAGGACCTGGGACGACCCCCCCCTCCCCAAGGTTGGACAACCCCGGGGTTCAAACCTAGGACCTTCTTGCTGTGAGGCGACAGCAGCGCTAACCACTGCGCCACCATGCTGCCCAATTGCCTTGGTATGTCGACCATTAAGATCTGCAGGTGGAGCCCTGCTAGTTATTCCCAGGTCTCGGTTGGTTACAAAGGGCGATCGGGCTTTTGCTGTTAGAGCCCCCACACTATGGGACGCTCTTCCTGCTGAGCTAAGACGAACTAAGTCTGTAGCTTCTTTTAAATCTCGTCCCAAAACTGTTCTTTTTATGAAAGCTTTTACAAATGTTTGGTATTTGTTTTTATTTTTACTCTTATTTGATCTTACTCTTATTTTTGGTCTTGTCTGGTTTTACCTTTTCTTTTGTTTTTTTTTGTGAAGCACTTTGTAACATTGTTTTAGAAAAGTGCTACATAAATAAATTTATTATTATCATTATTATTATTAGAGAAGCATTCACACCTTCACTGAAGTTTTAGAAAAGTGCTACATAAATAAATGTATTATTATCATTATTATTATTAGAGAAGCATTCACACCTTCACTGAAGTTTTAGAAAAGTGCTACACAAATAAATTTATTATTATCATTATTATTATTAGAGAAGCATTCACACCTTCACTGAAGTTTTAGAAAAGTGCTACATAAATAAATTTATTATTATCATTATTATTATTAGAGAAGCATTCACACCTTCACTGAAGAATTCTCCTGCCTTTTGTTCCTGCCCCCCCCCAGCTTTTTTCATTCCTGAAGAATGGCTTTCCAGGGGTAAGTTAAGATCAATTTTATAGTTATCAATGTAGTTACTTGTGGAAAAAAAACATTTAAGCATATTTTCTGATGGCTCCCAAACTTCTGTCTGAGTAAGATTTAAATTAAGTAAAGAATCTTTTTCTATTTCCAGTGAACACGACCCGCGCTATCTGCTGTGCCCTGTGTGCCACATACCCCAGATATTCCTGCCGTTGCATCTGCGTAACGTCTGCATGCAGACGAGTACCCCAAAAGACCTTAAAGCGGAGGTGAAGAAGGCGAAGAGGGACGTTCGGCAACTTCTGAAGTCTGGCAGGGTGTTTAGTTATCTGCAGCTCCGCCAAATTTTCCAAGATGCCGATCCACTCAGCAGGTTGGTTGAAGAGCTTTTCCATCTTTTTTTTTTCTTTCAAACATCACTTCTTGTTTACGCTCTGAAATTTATGACAAGTTTTTAAATTGTATTGAATAAAATGATCTAAATTCTGTTTTTTGGTTGTTTCAAATTGAAAGGCTGATTGAGGAGCTGGCGCGTCATAACATTGTGGTGACTAATGTCCCTTCGCCACGGCCTGATGCCAGCGTTACAGGAAGACCCTCCTCCACCAGCACAACCACGGAGCCACCCAAGAGGTCAACTCCTGAAACTAGCGAGAGTGAGCAGTCTTGGCACAACCTCGGTCAGCAGTGGCGAGATCTGCAAGAGTGGCAAGTGATGAAATCGGGGCGGGCTAGACTAACTGCTAGCCAAGGCAGACCGGCGGTTTCGACAGTCATCCTGGCTGGCATTTGTTCTCTTAGACAGCGTATGTTTATTTTCAGGTTTGGCTATAGCATATGTTAGTTTGAATGTGTTCTCGTAGTTATGTTGCACTGCCGTGGGCTGGGGGAAACTGCATTTTGTTTCACTTCATGCGCGCAAGTGCAAGAGTTGAAACGACAAAAGTGTTCCTGATCTTTCAACGGTGAGAATCTCAGTTTCACAACATCACCGATGATGTTTTGTTTTTTGATTGCGAGTCACATAAATCACAAATAGGCACTGTGACAACCTTTCCCGCATCGCAGTAACCCAGATGAGCGGTGGAAGAACCCGGCCAGGGAGCCGTTTTATAGCACAGCAGGAACATGAAAAACAGACGCATTCACTCAAGCTGCTTCACAAAAACTAGATGACTCAAAAGCTGCGGATGACTCCAAAGCTGTAATACATAGCACACTCCGGTCGCTTTCGGTGAAAGGATGCAGCTGTGAGGGTTTGTTTTCATGCGCGGTTTGTTTTTGTGGAGTTAAGTTTGGGCGACACACTGAGGTCAAAGGTTATAACAGTTTTATATTGCTGCCGGAACATGGAAAACAGACCTTTTAATTCAAGCTGCCTCGCAAAAACTATAACATGTGCTGAGGCTCCCTGAAATCAGCAGATGAAGGGCTTTGTTTTGGTGTGTAACGTTTCGTGTTTGCTTTTACTTCGGCGTTAGGACAGGCCTTCACATGAAGCCCGTTTACATGTTGCCCGCGGGGTTTAAACACGGCTTCACGTCAGTATAATTCAACAACGTACTGCTGCACACCAGAAAGTTTCAAATGGACATTGTTGGACTCTGAAAAGGTCTGAATTTGAGCTTTAAAATGAGATATAACTCTAGTAAATCACATCCTGCTAGTCTGAAAGACCGGGTTAAACACAGAGGCCGGATGTAACCTCTGACCCACCTGCGAAAGCTGTCTGGAATTGACCACACTAAATGTGCCGTTATAAGAAGCAAGGTTGTGCTTGGATGGAAAGCCAATGCTCGTTGGAAAGAAGGGAACCTACGCTTTAATTTGGTGCACAACCGCAACGACATGTTTGAACTGAAGCAGGTTTAGGAGCAATATAGGAGGATGGGGATGAAACCATGAATACGGGTCGCCTGCGGGGTTTAAAAACGGCTACGTGTCAATCAATGTGCTGTTTTGAATTGAATTGAATTATCCTGTCTCGAGTCGAGTCCCGAGTCTTTCACTTCCAAGTCCAAGGCGAGTCTCAAGTCTTCTATTATTTTTTTTTTTTTGTCAAGACAAGTCACCAAAACACTGACTCGAGTCCCCATCTCTGCTGATAAAGGGGATCAAAAAATGCAAAGTAGCAGGGATTGTGGGTTTCTCTTGGGAAACGGCTATAAGGCTGGTCAACACTGGCCGGGTTTGTGCGGATGTTTTTATTTTTTTTAAACTGTGACTCATGCAAAGCTACACTCGTGAAGCTGCAGGAGAAAAACATAGAGCTGGGATGAGCACTGTAAAAACATGGCAGGGTGGTCTTGGTACTCCTGTGATGTTGGCATAGCAGGATAAACACAGCTGCAGCTGATAACATTAATGACGGGGTCTGTTTGATTTAGGCGTGTCAGCTCACCGATCAGCGTTGACAGACAGAGCCAGCACAAACAGTTGTCAGCAGTGTGTTAGCTTTTTAATCCAACCGTTTATAAATTTTGGCAACTTCAATATGTACATAAAATGAAACAGACCAATAGAAAACCAAAGTTTACCTTATTTCTAACGGCTATTAACCTCTTGTTACAATTCTCTAGCCAAGCTGAAAAACAGAAAAGCAACAAAGGCCCGGACAATATTTGAAACATGCACAATTATCGACTAATGCTACTGAACTACTGATCTGTGCACCTTCATTTAGGTGTTTTTTCCTCCTACGTATCATTTTGCTCCTATTGATTGTAAAAAGCTGCTTGCACGATCCCTATTTATCTTTATATGACTGATTTCCCCTGGCAATGTGGTTCCTCTTTTTATCCTTTTTGTTCTTTAAACTTGTGTAATGTCACTGTTGGTGTGGTGGCCAATGATACAGAGAAATTGCAACGACAAAAAGTCAGTGAGACGAGGATCCTTCAAAGTAAGACTTGTACTGACCTATCAACCAAGTCTGAGTCAGGTCTGCAGGGCGACTGCAGTTCAAACAAAAGCCTGACCAGGGGCGGGGCCAGGGGGGGCCACGGCCCCCATTGGTCAGAGCATGGCCCGCCGCCCCCCTTCCCCTGTCCCGAGTGGGTCAAAAAACAAAAAACAAAAAGACGCCAGCACAGAAACAGTCAAATGGAAGCTGAAATACATGCATTATTATTATTAGCCTACTATTATTAAGTCGTGTCCTTTGCCACTAAAGTTATGAGCCCAATGGGCTATTTTTAAGGGATTTTCAAGATCAAGAAAGAATTTAATGAGGAGTAAAAAAGTGCAGCATGTGTAAATCCAAGAGCAAAAGCAAGTGAGTGCAGCATGGCAAGCCCAAGTGATGTAGTTTATTTAGTTGTGTGTGTTCAGGATATGGAAGTGTTGGCTTCATTGTGTACATTTTCCCTTCATGCAATTGAAATTGCAATTGAAATACTAAATGGCATTTCTGTCTCCAGTCTTTACACTTAACAACACTAAAACCCTACCCACTGCATTAACACCCGTGCATGGGACATGTAGATTAGATGAACGATACCGCTCCACACCCTCTGGCTATACACAATCCATGGCATTGTTAAAAGGGCTATCATAATCTTCGAAAGTACTTTTAAAATGGTAGTTTTGACAAGTGCCACCCTAATTAAAGGGCTGGCCCCAGCCCCCCCAGTAAAAAAGTCCTGGCTACGCCCCTGAGCCTGAGCCTTTCTATACCATTATGTTTAGATCTTTCCATGGGTTTCCCTCCGCCCCTTGCCACTGCTTCTGGCAGTGATGATCAGAACACGTAGGGGGCATCCTTGCATATCTATGCAAGGATGTCTGGCACTCTAGTGGTCGTTTTAACATTTCAGTGGTTACGCTGACGACTTGGAATCTCCCTTTTCCTGCCTTTGAGCATAAACAAGTTCATCTTCTAATAACCGTATGTCCTGGTTATGTGGCCTTGTGCTTCTTGCCACAATTGCTTGTCACTCTAATCACATGAAATGGCAGAGACACACACAAATATGTAATACCATATCTGTCAGAGTTTTGAGGGAAAAAATGGTCAGTAGTACTGTGTTGATTCATATGGCCCAGTTACATCCAGTCGTCTAAAATAACCTCCTGTACATCTGTGGGTTTTCATTAACACTGTTTTGTCCTCTCTCTCTCTCTCTGTCTCTCTCTGTGTCTCTCTGTCTCTCTCACCCTGGCCAGGTTGTCGGTGATATGCAGGACCACTCTTATCATCTAGGCTACTTGCTGATTAGAGATGTGCGAGTGGTGGCAACGCCCTTCTCTTGCAGCAGTCGACGGGTCCTGACCTCAGCATCCAGTCTCATGTACAGTTGCTCTCATAATCAGCGTTAAGTACTCATGTATCGTCCCCATCCCACCATTTCTGATCCCTCCTTCCTCGACAAGAGATGTTCTTCGGGCCCTGGTTAAACAGGCACTATTGGACAGCAGACAGCTCCTGTGAGGAGTTGGCCCCCAGTAACAGTATTGTATGAATTTGTTAAATATTTACTGAACCACACATCCGTCCGATAGGGCTTCTTTGTTGGACCGGTGTCAGATGTAATTTGTTCACCTGTAATCCGCAATTGTGTTTTTCAGATTCGGTGACTGCTTTCCTTAAACAACATTTGTTATTTGTCTTTTTTAACCGGACCACGAGAGAAACTCCACGAACTAAGCAGAAGGTTAAAGTGTTTATTGGATGCACTGAGATTCTCCTCATGCTCCTCGTCCAAGCATGATTATAACACATTCATATTTTCTTGTTGCCCTCTTGGACTCGAGACCACAGCCTTTGTAAGTTATTACAAACACAATGTGACGTGAACTCATTGCTTTTCCTTAAGCAAACGGTTCTGAAGCAAAGCTTGCTCAAAATCATCATCATCATCACATTATTATTATTATTATCATTATTATTCATGATAGAACTACTAAAAGCTTGAACACGTGCCAGATTTACATCAACACCGGTTTCCCAAAGTATTGCAGGATAGTCTCTTGGGGAGAAATGTCCACTAGGGGGCGGCAACACGCAACATATCGACGCTCCATCGCCTTGTCTCGACATGTTGACTATTCTTGGTGAGTGCAGCTGTAAACCCCCCGCCCCCCATCCCCACCCCTTTTCTGGAGAACGCCACCTTTTTCCTCATCTATATGTTGAGCAGATCAGCTGAAAGCTTTGTAAATGAAGTCGGTGCGTCAGTGCTACGTAGTCCTTTCAGATCCCCCCCCCCATGACTTTCCATTGCCTTTTGACCACCCCTCCCCCCCACCAAATGAAAATATGAAAAAAAAAAGAGCGGTGCAAAACCTGTCGGTGCTTTTTTTGCTGCACTGTTTTTGCAGCCTGTTTACCTTCGTTTGCTTCAGTGGTGCAGAACCTGGAAACCGAAGTAAACAGCGACGACAACAACAACAGCCAGCTGTGACCGGCTACTGTGAAATATCGTTAATGAGCCCATGGGCTTAATTTTACTCGGTGACAGCAAAGCACCGTGATGTGCACGCGCGTGCGCGCGCACGCACACACGCTTGCATTTGCACACAGACAAACGGACGCTTGCCTATGCAAGCAAACACGATCTTTCTGTCTTGAGCTCAGCTCGTTCATTTTGGGGAAGCTGGTTTCTCTGGAAGCTCTGAAAGACTGAATGAAGGTTATTATAGAAGGTGACGATCTCTGAGAAGACGCTACTGTAGACGAAGTATGCATTAACTTCTGAATGCACAGTTGTCTTTACTCTCCTCTCCTTTCCTCGGGTCTGAATGAGAGAGACCATTTGGTTTACATTTACTAAGCTGGCAGACGTGTTTCTTCAAAGTGACTTGCGAGAGAGTCAGCAATCCCAGACAGCATCCAGATGTGGGCCACTTCAGGCAATGCTGTGGCACTGACGGCCTTCTTCTGGCCCTGACACAATGGATGTGAGCCTGAAGTGGCCCACATGTATAATAGCAAATATGGCCCAAATATGCCAAATCCAATGTGGGCCTTTTCTGGCAAAGACGCGGTGCTCTGGGCAACATGGGATCTGGATGTGACCTTGAAGTGGCCCGTGTGGTAAACGGTGAATATGGCTTAAATATCACAAAACAAATATGGGCCACCTTTGGCAAATATGTGGCACATGCGGCATTGGTTCTGGCCCAGCTCTGGCAAACAGGAGCGGACCGCCCAAGTGCCGTCATTCCACGCGGTACGTGGGCTGGATGAAAGTGTCGGGTGTTGGACGGGTCCGGGCCACAGCAGTTTTGCTATCTGGGATTTTGCTTCACTAAAAATGTTGGTCAGCAGCCGCCACTGATTGACTTCCAGTCCGGTATACAAGAGGAGAGCGCGACGGAAACCGTGAGTGTGGTAGAAATACCAACGCGCGCCCTCGTGTGGCGCATACGTGTACTGCAGCTATAGAGCTTAAGACTGAAGAAATTCTGCAAATTTTATTTGGCGACCAAATAAAGTCACGACCTAGTCTCTGGGACGGACTCCCTTAGACTATCAAGAGGGGACGAATAGGAAAATCAAAGTACAAAGTAGATTTATATATCCTCATATTAGTAAAACAGGCAAATTATGTAATGAAGTCATAAAATGGCAAATTCATGTAGAAAAGGGCCTAATATTAGACATCGAATATAAATAATAATGTTGTTTAAGTAAGCAAGGGCGCAATAGCAACAGCCGGCACGGATTCATAGTCACTCCAAACTGCCACCAGGGAGCATAGAGGCGGGCCTTGAAGAGGAAAGTTTTTAGGCCTTTCTAGAAGGAAACAAGAGTCAGTAGCTCTGATGGAGGGAGACTAGGAGTTTGTTCCACCACTTGGGGGCCAAGTGAGAGAGAAGTCTGGACCCAGAGCTGAATGTATGTATGGGTTTGCAAGTCGGTGCAATTCCTTAGACTGCTCAGAGGACCAACATCAACGTTTTATTATTTACATTATCTTTACCACATTAAATCTGCCCCTGTCTCTTTATTCTTGCTCGGGTGGTGTTAATAAAGTACACCATTATTACCTGATAAGATTAAAAAAAAAATCGGAAGAAGAGATTAACGCCTCTAGACGTCATTTTTGAGATATGGTGCTTCCTGCTCAGCTGACATAACGGGATGAGTGAAAATAACAGCAATATGCTGAGACCAGTTCTTGCATGCTATAGAGGAGTGAAACTAGACGATGTAAGCGAATCAGCAACCCCTCATAAACAGTGCAACTCTTGGAGCGGGAATATTCTCATGTGCTGTGTGTTTAAAAGTGACAGGGAGTGCAGAAGAGAGGTGAAGAAGAGTACGGGCAGGGTGGAGAAGAGTGTCAGGAGTGATTTGTGACAGAAGGGTACCAGCAAGAGTTAAAGGGGAGGTTTACAAGATGGTAATGAGACCAGCTACTATGTTGTATAGTTTGGAGACAGTGGCACTGATGAAAAGACAGGTGGCAGAGCTGAAGATGCTAAGATTTTCACTGGCAGTGATGAAGAAGGACAGGATTAGGAATGATTATATTAGAGGGACAGCTCAGGTTGGGCACTTTGGAGACAAAATAAGAAAGGCAAGATTGAGATGATTTGGACATGTGTGGAGGAGAGATGCTGGGTATACTGAGAGAAGGATGCTGAATATGGAGCTGCCAGGGAAGAGGAAAAGAGGAAGGCTAAAGAGGACGTTTATGGATGTGGTGAGGGAGGACATGCAGGTGGCTGGTGTGACAAGAGGAAGATGCAGAGGACAGGAAGAGATGGAAATGGATGATCCGCTGTGGTGACCCCTAACAGGAGCAGCTGAAAGTAATAGTAGTGGCACTAGTAGTAGTAGATTCTCGTGTGCTGTGTAGTAGCTTGTCCCACTTGGTATTGTCACATTCTCAGTCCTTTCCCCCTCTTCACTCACCATTCCTTCCACTTTATCCCTCCATGTGTTTTAAGCCCCACTGGCCTACATACTCAGTTTGTTTCCAGTGCTAATTCGTGAATGCCCTGAATGAGTGTATATACTTGTCAGATCCTGATCAATGCCAATAGTAAATTAGTGAATACTAATTTACTATTGGCATGGATCAGGATCTGACAAATAGTAATGCGTGCTGATTCAAGTGACTTATTCTGCATGGTAAATGCAAATGTTTGTTTTTGGAAAGCAGACTACCTATGGCCTTGTGCTGAGGTCTAACCAGCTTTTAGTTGAAACAACTTGGAGAGACAGTGAGAAAGCTGTTATATGAGGGTGCATTCATGTTCATCACCCTTGTCCATTGTACACTGTGATTGTAGACCAATATAGTAAAGCACTGAAGGAGAGCTATGTGTCCTGTGGGTTCTTTATCACATCACCGTGGCAGTATTCGTTGGGGGATTTGCAACTTCTCATGTTGTAGATCCTGAAGGAACCACGGTGACAGACACGTAGAGACAGAGGCGAGTTGCAGGTCTTCACGGACAGAGGTGTCTGACGCAGATAGCAGTCGCAGACGGGTTCAGAGAGAACGCAGGCAGGATGGCCAACGGCGATACATGGAAGAAGCTAGTGTGGAGCATCCAGAAACTCCTGTTCCAGCTGTCTGAGGACCAGTTGCATGAATTGGCCACAGCCAACAGTGGGGACATGACTTCCAAGCCCCCGGACAGCACGGGGAACAATGAAGCCAAACTAACTATGTGGTGAGCTACATGAACAGTGACCACCTGAGGGAGTTGGAGGACCAGGGCCTTGTACAGATGCTCTGTCTCCAGGACCTCGCTCATCAGGTGGCAGAGGACGGAAATGGGCATGAAACCTCCGAGACATCAAAGGCACTAGAGGAGCACAACGCATCTGACGCCTCAACTGAGGGACTCCACTCGCCGGCATCTGCAGTTCCTCTGGTTCCAGGCACCAGCGCTACAGAGACTTCACCCATGCTACATAGTGGACTGGTGAGATTGTCTGCCACAGCGTGAATTTAAAACTTGGTGGTCAGATTTCAGACACATGTACTGATATGAGTTACAGCAACATTTGCAAGCAGATTGATAACGAGTTAAAAGTAAATGTCTCCGAGTCTGAGGTTGTTAGGTCGGTTAGTAGGGTTATAAAACCAGGTGCTTTTAAAGACATGTTATGTAACAATGACGGGCTGACGGTTACTGAACTCAAATGCTTTCTCAACTCGCACATGAAAGGGAAAGAGAGTAGTGAAATGTTTAAGGAGCTCAGCAGTGCCAGACAGCTCGACAGAGAAATTCAACAATTTGTCTATAGACTCGTTGGGCTTAAAAAAAATATCCTAAATGCTTCTAATTAGGGAGTGGCTTCATTCAAGTATGACAAAAATCTGGTCCAGGGTGTATTCCTCCATACCTTATACCAAGGGTTGAGTGACAAATACTCAGATGTCAGGAGAGATGTATAAAAACTTACGTTAATGACCTTCAAGTGACAGATGCCGTTATTCTTGACCTAATCACAGAGTTGGTGAGGGAGGAAACAGAAAGGCAGAAACGTCTGGGGGGGGGGGGGTCTGGCAGACACTGCATAGCAAGTGCTTATATAATACAGCAATGTGAAAGTGAAAACGCTTCTGAGAAGGGAGCAAAACAAGGGCCTCTGGAGGCAGACATACAAACCAATAGAGAAGCCATAATGGAGTTAGCAACTCAGTTTTCACCCCTTACCAAAAACCTAAAAAAAATGCTCACTGTCAGAGGCACAGTGGAGGAGAGTAAACATTGTGGATGCCATGGTAGTGAAAACAGCAGTGTCTGGAAACAGACAGGGAAAGGGCAAGTGTAACAAGCTGTGTCAAACAGGGTAATGAGAAGTGTGTTCACTGTTTCAAGTGTGGTCAAGTGGGGCACTGGGCAGTGGACTGTTAACTGAAGGTGCAGAGACAGAAACTTGAAAGGGTCACAGGAAGGGGACAGCCTGTGACCTTACCGTCAAGCATATCCCCTTCTGAGGGTTTGAAACACAGTAACAATTTAGATGCCACTCAAACGATCGTTGAGAAATGCAAGCAACAACAGGAAACCAAACTAGTGGCACCATTGTTTGGAGAGAAATGCATACTCCCATCCCAGATAAATGGAGTGTATAGTGAGACAGTATTGGATACTGGTGCCCAGGTCACTACTGTTGGGGGAAGTTGGCTTGGCAAAAATCCATGAGACACTTATTGAACCCATAGAAAAATTACTGGAAACAAATTAGCGTCTTGATTAACTGCAGCCAATGGGCTGGGCATGCCTTTTGAAAGGTGGATTGTGGCGGTAGTAGAAATTCAATGTCCAATATGAGCAACTGGCCATAGAGGTGCCCATGTTAGTGAGCCAAAGTAACCTCAGCTTTCCCCTTGTAAGCTTCAATGTAGTGAGGGAATTTATAAAGGGGAGGGGTGGAACAGACCTCCAGACCCTACTAATGGAAGTTACAGTTAAGAGGAGCAACATTGATATCGGGGTTGACTCAGTCGGGGCTATGGTCGATGAGCAGGAAGACTTCAGCTGCATGGTGAAATCTGGAAAAACTGGATTCAGCATTCAAAGTTGGCAGGTCAGAGATGTGAAGTGCTGGGTGTAAGGCTTGCCAAGTGGGGCAATAATGCTGTTTGTGTCATGTCCTACCTACCTGAAGGCCTTGCACTCTATCCAAGCATTGTAGAGCTTCCACCAGTGGCCTCCAAGGTTGTGAAGAGAAAAGTTCTGAACTCATCCAAACATGACATCTGGCTTGCCCCTAGGACATGCTTGGGCCACATCGAGTCGATTGTAGCTATGACCCCTGTACCCTTAGACTGTACCTCTGACAACACCTCTGGGCATAACCCAGACCACACACCTCAAGGCAAAAGCCAGGCTGCGCTATTGACAATCCAGACAGAGCTTATGTCTTGACGCATGCTCAATAATCCAGGTATGAAAATCCAAGAAGGTTGAATCGGTTCATCTGGATACAACGTTTATTGACAGATACGTTTCATCACTCAACTAAGTGAACTCTTCAGTCATCAGACTGGAGATGTCACTTAGTTGAGTGATGAAACGAGTGAGTGATGAACTGATTCAACCTTCTTTGACAGACAGAGCTTAGTTCCAGTGATGGTGTCAATGTCAAAACAGAGACAGATGTAAAGTGGCACCCACCAGTAGACTTGAGTCATTTGGAGCCAAAGCAAGCAGAGACAGTAAGACAAATGGTATTTGAGGAATCAGATATATTCGCCAAGCTGGAAGGAACGTGGGGTCTATGCCAGGGCTCAATCTGAAAATTAGACTCTGATGACACACCTGTGCAGAAGTCGTACAGCTCAATTCCTAAGCCACTCTACAAAGAAGTGAAAGACTATGTCTGCACCGTATTCGAAAGAGGCTGGATTCATAAGTCCAAGTCAGCATACTCTTCACCTATTGTCTGTCTGAGGAAAAAAGACCAAAGTTTGAGGCCGTGCAATGATTTCAGGGGTCTGAACAAGTAGACAATACCAGACAGGCATCTCTGCCGAGAATTCAAGATCTTTTGGACAACCTGAGAGCGTTCACATGGTTCTCCATTCTCGATCAAGGGTCTATCACCAAAGCTTTGTGTCAGAGGAGTTCAGGCACATGACAGCTTTCAGTACACCATGAGGCTTATACGAATGGGTTTGTATCCTGTTTGGATTGATGAACGCCCCAACTGTATTTCAAAGATGCATGGAAGAGACATTTGATGGGATCAGGGATAAGTGCTGCTCACAATATTTAGATGATGTGCGATGCTACTCAAAGACTTTTGAGGATCATGTTGAGGATGTTAGGAAAGTGTTGCAAAGGATGAATCAACATGGCATCAAACTGAGATAAGTCAAGTCAATTGTAGTTGTATAGCCCAATATCACAAATTATAAATTTGCCTCAAGGGGCTTTACAGCAACACAACATCCTGTCCTTAGACCCTCGCACTGGATAAGGAACAACATGACAAGTGTGAACTTTTCAAATGGGCGGTGAGATACATTGGCCACATGGTTTCAGGGGAAGGAGTCTGCATTGACCCGAAGGACCTACACGCAGTGAGGGTGTTAAAAAAAGCGGTCACCCAGCACTTTAGGTGACATGCTAAAGCTTCTGGGATTCTTGAGTTACTGCAGAACTTTCACACAAAGTTTCACACAAGATTTTTCAAGAATTGCAAAACCCCTGTATGAACTGCTTCAGTCCAAGGAAGACAAGACACCAATGCAAAGGGGAAAAAAGGCAACAAGAAGGAAACAAGCAAAAGCCCATGGCCAGCTACCATCTGGAACACCTGTAGTATGGACACAAGCTCACAAGGCAGCTGTTGACTGTAACCAGCAGGAAGGCTGTTGCCTAGATGGAACAGTGAACCAGAATACGCATATTCAGGCTGGAATGGGGGTTGCTGATGGCTCCAAGGTGAACTAGGAGACATCGAGGCAGAACAGTCTTTTTGACCTCACATGTACACCAGAGGCTTAGTAGGCCTCAGGTTCAAACCAGCATGAATCTGAAGAGTTTGAAATAAGAAGGTCCCAAAGGGGGCATAGGCCAAGAAACACGGTAACCTATGACACACTAGGGCAACCAAGTTACCAGGTTTTGAGAGCCACCCTCAATGCCTCAAACCTGTTGGTGTCATACTCAACCCCCATGCCTTGGCATACATATTCCTGCCAGCCATGGGGAATTCCTCTAGCTGTCAACATGTACGAATAAGAGTCACGGGCCATTTTCTCTTTAAAGAGGGGGAGAGTGTAATAATGGTAATATTGTGGTCAGATTAAGGTCCCTACAAATGATGCATCCCTATGCTCGTGAAGTTGTTTGGACCAGAAGGTTACACTAGAGGGAGATTAAAGGGGTGAAACGATATAAGGTATTGATCATTTGTTCATTTTTGTTTTTCCATATAATGTCTACAATACAAAGCACATTTGTTCTGTCTTTGTTGAGAAGAGGTTAATCCAGTCAGTATAAGTTAGGCTGATTTAAATCTCATTTG
>NC_079224.1:41635737-41655737 GCF_029633865.1 Lampris incognitus | reverse complement strand
CATAAGAGCGTTTTCCAGGACGCTTTTATCAACTGTGCTCGGCGGCACTTTGAGTGCAAGCATTTTTCAAATGGCTTGTCCGGGGGACGTGGACGGCTATTCTTAGCAGCCTTAGCTAGCATCCAACACCGACTTTCAGAGGAAACCGAGTCGTTTGGTGTTGTGCTTTTGACCGGTGCTGCAAAGCAACACTCGCACACGCTCCTCCGTCTTCACTCTGCTTATGGATTTAAAAATACACCGTGTTTGTTTTGAACGCTTGAGTTAGAAAACAGCTTTTGATAGCGAGACGCTCTCTCTGGTGAGCGTTACATAAAACTACCATGTGCCTCTCGCGCTGCTGTTGAAAGGTAAATTCAGCTCAGGTGATATGAGGTAACGTTCAAGGCGGCTGTCAAGGCCCTCGGTTATGTAAGTGAACTGTTGTTGCCATGCTGCATACCCGTACACTGTCGTTACTCATAAAGTAATTGCACGTCTCAAACTCTGTCCGCCCCCCCCCCCCCAGATGCACATACACAATAAGGCTCTCATACATATATATGCATGCACACAAACCCAGACAAACTGGTAGATGTTTGCAGGTGACGCAGGTTTGTCTGCTCTGCCGACCACTCCGACAGCTACTAAGTATAACCCACAACCATTTGGAGAGCCTGGGAAAATAGAAGAGTGGTTGGAGAATTCAGAAATGTTTCAGCCTCTGTTTCAGCCCTTCAGGATGTCCGGGTTCATTTGCCTACCAACATGGCCCAAATAGCAAAATTGCTTCTGGCCCGGACCCGTCCCACGCCCGACACTTTCATCCGGCCCACATACCGCGTGGAATGACGACACTTGGGCGGTCCGCTCCCGTTTGCCAGATCTGGGCCAGAACCAAGCCATAGCCATGCCGCATGTGCCACATATTTGCCAAAGGTGGCCCATATTTGTTTTGTGATATTTGGGCCATATTCAACATTTACCACACGGGCCACTTCAGGGTCACATCCACATCACATGTTGCTACATGAGTACCGCATCTTTGCCAAAAAAGGCCCACATGTGATTTGGCATATTTGCTATTATACACGTGGGTCACTTAAGGCTCATGTCCATTTTGTTAGGGCCAGAAGAAGACCATCAGGGCCACATCATTGGCTGAAGTGGCCCACATCCAGATGTTATCGGGGGGGGGGGGTCACTGGTTCAAATCCCCATGTTACTCCCGGCTTGGTCGGGCATGTCTAGAGACACAATTGGCCGTGTCTGCGGGTGGGAAGCTGGATGTGTCTATGTGTCCTGGTCGCTGCACTAAGCGCCTCCTCTGGTCGGTCAGGGCGCCTGTTCGGGAGGGGGGGGGGACTTGGGGGGAACAGAGTGATCCTCCCACATGCGCTACATCCCCCTGGTGAAACTCGTCACTGTCAGGGGAAAAGAAGCAGCTGGCGACTCCACGTGTATGGGAGGAGGCATGTGGTAGTCTGCAGCCCTCCCCGGATCGGCAGAGGGGGTGGAGCAGAGACCGGGACGGCTCGGGGGAGTTGTGGTGTGGTTGGCCGGGTATAATTGGGGAGAAAAAAAGAAGAAGAAATGTTTCAGCCTCTGGATAAAATGACAAGTCCCCTGCCCCGATGATGTCATCTCACCGTGTGCTATGTACAGCAAAGGAAGTGTGTCCCTCTGGACGACGATATGCACCAGACAACAAGCAGAGAAGGGTGTGAAACCATGACAGCCTGCAAATATGGACTTTTCTCAACTTGCACGATTTGCCGAGGTAACGATTTCCAAATCAAGTATTTAAAACGTCTGATCGGCTTGTGATTGAAACACTACATACCCCACCTAGGTGGAAAATTTCATTAGAAAAGTAACAAACTGTATACTGCATCAAACCTCGTGTTTACCGGTCACGTATCAGTCCTTCTGGCAAATACTCCTCAACGGTACAATTGGGGAAGAAAAAAAAGAAAAAAAACTTTTCTATCAATCAGTCAATCAAGTTGCATTTTATATTGCGCCTTTGAAATACTTTTTCCAGCAGGGGGAGTATTTAACAGGTATTTAGTATTTAGTGGAGTATGTAGCATTTATTTATTATTTAGCATTCATTATTTATTTATAATATTTATTTATTATTTATTATTATTCATTTATTACGTACTTATTTAGCATTTAGCGGAGCATTTAACAGTATTTAGCAGGTGGAGTATTTAATCAGCCCTTCTGATAAACGCTCCTCAATTGTACAATTAAAAAAGAAAAAGAAACCCCCCCCCCCCCGTCTAACCATTGGAACACTTTTCCCAGCAGGGGGCGTATTTAACCAATTTGCACGACCAGCACCGTTTCCACAGTATTTCAGCCTTCTTTGCAGGGGAAGACAGATAGCTGGTCATCAGTTACCAAAACGTCCAGAAGAGCTGGAATATCCAATATGAATCGATTTAACTGCAGTACGCACAAACGGACGGCCATGCGGCCTCATGACTTGTGTTTGTGTTGCGCACGAATGCAGCCGTGCGAGCAAGCCCCCTTCTACACCCGTCCACCGCAGAAGGAGATGGTGCAAACAAGTTGCACACACCATCCATCACTAAATATATGACCTCTACTACCGGCCGAGCAAAGAGAGTGGACGCGGACCAGATCGTGGGAGTCTTCGCCGTTGTTCTGGCTCCGTATTTGTTAAAATGATGATTCTGTTTGAGCGCCGACTCAACCCGTTCGCCAGTGTCAGTTTATATGAGATTCCCAGGACCGCTTAAGGCGGTTTTTCTTCTGCGTTGTTAATCACCGTCGACTTTTTTCTTCACGTGTCAACTCATATGAGTAACACCAGATGAAGAAATAAACGAATACAACCGGAGGGGGAAGATAAAACGGATTCAGGCGGCTGATTTCTACCAGTTTCAGCAGTGACCCGAAACACAGGGAACACATGGTGGATGCTAAAGCAGAAGCACATTACATGGAGGAGGAACACACACCTCACATGGAGGAGGAAAACACCTCACATGGAGGAGGAAAACACCTCACATGGAGGAGGAAAACACCTCTAATGGAGGAAAACACATTACATGGAGGAGGAAAACACCTCACATGGAGGAGGAACACACCTCACATGGAGGAGGAACACACATAACATGGAGGAGGAACACACATAACATGGAGGAGGAACACACCTCACATGGAGGAGGAACACACCTCACATGGAGGAGGAAAACACCTCACATGGAGGAGGAACACACATAACATGGAGGAGGAAAACACCTCACATGGAGGAGGAACACACATAACATGGAGGAGGAAAACACCTCACATGGAGGAGGAAAACACATAACATGGAGGAGGAAAACATTACATGGAGGAGGAAAACACATTACATGGAGGAGGAAAACACATTAGATAGAGGAGGAACACACATAACATGGGGGAGGAAAACACATAACATGGAGGAGGAAAACCCATTACATGGAGGAGGAACACACCTCACATGGAGGAGGAAAACACCTCACATGGAGGAGGAAAACATCTCACATGGAGGAGGAAAACACCTCACATGGAGGAGGAAAACACATAACATGGAGGAGGAAAACACTACATGGAGGAGGAACACACCTCACATGGAGGAGGAACACACATAACATGGAGGAGGAAAACACCTCACATGGAGGAGGAACACACATAACATGGAGGAGGAACACACATAACATGGAGGAGGAAAACACTACATGGAGGAGGAACACACCTCACATGGAGGAGGAAAACACCTCACATGGAGGAGGAAGGGCTCATGAGGGAGGTGTCTCTCTCAGACGAGCTGACAGATTGTTGAGAGGATAAACTGCCCAATCTGTGATCAGTTGGTGGGGCACTAAGGATGTTTACACATGCAGGCAAACACACATTCTCCCTCTCTGATTGTAAAGCCCTTTGAGACTACCACGTGAATTTGGGCTGTGCAAATAAACTTGACCTGACTCTCTTTTGCACTCTCTCTCTCTCTCTCTCTCTCTCTCTCTCTCTCTCTCTCTCTCTCTCTCTCTCTCTCTCTCTCTCTCTCTCTCTCTCTCTCTCTCTCTCTCTCTCTCTCTCTCTCTCTCAGACACACACACAAAGAAACTGGACGAAAATGTCTCCTCACGGTATTTCCCAAAACCTGACTTGCAGACACACACACACACACACACACACACACACACACACAAACTGGACAAAAAAAATGTCTCCTCACGGTATTTCCCAAAACCTGACTTGCAGACACACACACACACACACACACACACACAAACTGGACAAAAAAATTCTCCTCACGTTATTTCCCAAACCTGACTCTGTGGCGCACACACCACGACCGCGCAGTAAGGATGTTTCTACCCTCCATTTAGCCGTTTGCTCCGCGTCCCTCCTCTAATCTCTGTGTGTTGCTGCCGGCCTCTGATCTTCAGCATTTTCAACATTCCAGCCATCTGCTGCCCTCTCATTTGCTCAGCGGCACCACAGCCCCGCAGCAGCTAAACACGCTGCCAGCGGCCACAGTTTCCCTGTGTCCCCGTCTGTCTGCCTGCCTGCCTGTCTGCCTGCCTGCCTGTCTGCCTGCCCGTATGTCTGCCTGCCTGTCTGTCTGCCTGCCTGTCTGTCTGTCTGTCTGCCTGCCTGTCTGTCTGTCTGCCTGCCTGCCTGCCTGTCTGTCTGCCCGCCTGCCTGCCTGTCTGTCTGCCTGTCTGTCTGTCTGTCTGTCTACCTGTCTGTCTGTCTGTCTGCCCGCCTGCCTGCCCGCCTGTCTGTCTGCCTGCCTGTCTGTCTGTCTGCCTGCCTGTCTGTCTGTCTGCCTGCCTGTCTGTCTGTCTGCCCGCCTGCCTGCCTACCTGTCTGTCTGCCTGCCTGCCTGCCTACCCGTCTGTCTGCCTGCCTGCCAGCCTGCCTGTCTGCCTGCCTGCCTACCCGTCTGTCTGTCTGTCTGCCTGCCTGTCTGCCTGCCTGTCTGTCTGCCTGCCTGCCTGCCTGTCTGTCTGCCTGCCTGCCTGCCTACCCGTCTGTCTGCCTGCCTGCCTGCCTGTCTGTCTGCCTGCCTGCCTGCCTACCCGTCTGTCTGCCTGCCTGCCTGTCTGTCTGTCTGCCTGCCTGCCTGCCTGCCTGCCTGTCTATCTGTCTGTCTGCCTCCCTGCCTACCTGTCTGTCTGCCTGTCTGTCTCCTTGGTCAGGGAAGGAAGGAGGCACCAAGGCAAACAAAGATGAACACAAGGACAGAGTCACGAAAGAAAGAAAGAAAGAAGGCAAAGTGAGAAAGACAGACAGACAGACAAGAGACAGACAGAGTAGAAGAAAGCAGGACGCACTGTTGTTGAAACCCACGCTTGGCACACGCGCAACACTTTACGCACGATCCCAGGCTGGCCAGCCACCAGAGAAAGTGATGAACGATAACGGAGTAGGCGTCAAAAACCCCAAACTCAACACAGACGCGCCTCGGCATTGTTTCTCTAACCACACGCGTGTTGTGTCTGAGCCACGGACACACAATACTTTTTCCTATCACGCTCATGTGAAAGACAGTGCGAAACGGGGCAGAGTGGGGAAAGAAGCCATGACGTCACCAAAAAAAACAACCACCACCACCACCAGAGAGCAAATATAGCGGCTGCCATAACGCCAGCCGCGTTCCACGCATGCGGGGGGTCTTATTTGGATTTGCGCTTTGCTTCACTACAAACGCAGCGTGCACGCTGGGCGAGCCGCCCACCGCCGGACTCGCAGTGGCGCCCCCAAGGAGTGGCCAGGGGGCCGCCCTGATACTATCCCTGCCCCCCCCCCCCAGCCACGAGTCGCATATGCAGAATATGCTTCTATCTGATATCTTACATTAGGTGCTGTTCATTTAAAATCAATAATGTATATTTTTCTTAACTCTCATATTGACAGTTTTCCACTAGCCTATACAGTACACTGACAACAGCAGCACAGAGTTCCCGAAATTCAGTTGTGGCTTTTGGTTTTGGTGTGCCACCCCAAGATTTTCAGTGGCCCCATTTGCCCCCCCCCCCCATGAAACATTTCTGGGGGCGCCAACGTTACACCCGAACACACAATCTAGATCAGTGTTTCTCAACCCAGTCCTCAAGGAACCCCTATCCTGCACATTCTCTGCAACCCTGAATAGGTACCTGTTTGTAGTTATTCAACCAATCAGCAATGACATTTGTCAGACGTTGCACACCTTGCGTAATTAAGTGCTGCGAGATGATTGGTCGAGTAAGTACAAGCGGGGCTGCCTATGCAGGGTTACGATGAAAATCTGCAGGATAGGGGTTCCTTGAGGACTGGGTTGAGAAACACTGGTCTAGATCCGCCGCTCCCCGACCCCCCCGCACCGTCTATTCCGCTCTCTTTTCGCCCGTCTGTGCCAAAAAACAGGAGTTGGTCTGCCCCCCCCCCTCACCCCCCTCCCTTTTCTCCCCAGCTGTATTACCTCACTCTTCCGAGCCGTCCCGGTCGCCGCTCCGCCCGCCCTGCCGACCCCGGGGAGGGCCGCGGACCACCACACGCCTCCTCCCATACACGTGGAGTCGCCAGCCGCTTCTTTTCACCTGACAGAGATGCACAAATGAGATGCGTCCTACCCCCCCCCCCCCCCCCCGGTGCTTATGGTGTCCGGAAATGCGTGGGTCCCGCTCTAGCGCTCGCCATGTTGGTACTGGTGATACTACGCTGTTCGACTTCCGGGTGAAAGACCCGCCGCGGGAACTGTGGATCATGCGCAGAACGCCGCGGCCGGCTCGGGGCCGATTGGAGCGGGTAGAGGCTAGTTCCCGTCGATGCAGAGAACGGTCAACTGAGCATGCGCAAGTACTCGTCGCCTCCGTTGTTTGGGTAGGTTAAGGTTAGGGCGGGGTTAGGGTTAAAGTTAGCTAATCAGACGCAGAGTAGGGGGCGGGTCTTCCTAGAATCCTAGCGCCTGGATGCTACGCGGGGCGTGTGGAGGCGTGGTAGAGGCATTTCGCGCATGCTCAGTTGACCGTTCTCTACTCCATTTCCGTTCTCTGCATCGATGGGAACGAGCCTCTACCATGTTGGTACTGTGGTGACCCACATCTATATATCGAGAGACATTCACCTAAGAGGACGGTGTACCTTTAAGGGAAGAGGCGAGGGGTCAGATTATGCACTTCCGCTTCCGGTTCACAGTCAGTTCAGTGTCGTTGTCAGATGTATGACATGCTAAGTTGGAGCTAGTAAACTACCTCGACTACGTCTACTCTCACGTCTCCTGTCTCGTTGTTTTCTAACTCCACAGTACTGTCGATACTACGCTGTTCGACTTCCGGGTGAAAGACCGCCGCGGGAACTGTGGATCATGCGCAGAACGCCGTGGCCAGCTCGGGGCCGTTTGGAGCGTAGACACGCCAGAGTAAGTCCACCCCCAGCCGCGTTAGACCCACTTCCAGAAATTGGAAATAGTACGATTTCAGTCGGACTAACACGTTTACATGTATTTTAAAAGTCCAGTGTTAGTCGCAGTAACACAATAAATCCACAGAGTGAGGAGTTTCGCCGGGGGAGGATCACGCTGTATCCTCCAGTCCCCCCAAACAGGCGCCCCGGACCGACCGACCAGAGGAGGCGCTAGTGCAGCGACCAGGACACGTACCCACATCCGGCATCCCACACGTAAACACGGCCAACTGTGTCTGTAGGGACGCCCGACCAAGCCGGAGGTAACACGGGGATTCGAACCGGCGATCCCCGTGTTGGTAGGCAACGGAATAGACCACCACGCTACCCTGACACCCAGCCCAGACAGCATCCGGATGTGGGCCACTTCAGGCAATGACGCGGCACTGATGGTCTTCTTCTGGCCCTGACAAAATGGATGCGAGCCTGAAGTGGCCCACATGTATCATAGCAAATATGGCCCAAATATGCCAAATCAAATGTGGGCCTTTTTTGGCAAAGATGGGGTGCTCTGGGCAACTTGTAATCTGGATGTGACCTTGAAGTGGCCCGTGTGGTGAATGGAGAATATGGCCCAAATATCACAACACAAATATGGAGCCACCTTTGGCAAATATGTGGCACATGCGGCATGGCTATGGCTTGGTTCTGGCCCAGATCTGGCAAACGGGAGCGGACCGCCCTAGTGCCGTCATTCCACGCGGTATGTGGGCCGGATGAAAGTGCCGGTGTGGGACGGGTCCGGCCCACAGCAGCTCTGCTATCTGGGAGAGCTGGTCTGTCGGGGAAATAGTTACGCTCCCCAGAAGGAGGGAAAGACAAAAGGCCGCCGCCACAGACATGAACAGGAAAGGTCAGTGCAGCGATAAGAGGGCGCATGCTGGAAAAGGGATTTTTGAGAAAATATTTTCGCATGTTTGAGGAGATGCGGGGGGGGGGGTATGCATCGTCCCTTAAACCTTTGCACAAAAACAATCTCCAAGTTAAGATAAAATAAAACCCAGCTCTGAAAAGCAGGTTTATCTTTAGCAGACGGATGACAACTCGGGTTTACTGAAGTTTGGAGACGTTTTTTTTTTTCTCCTTCCTTTTCCACAAAACAATGTCCAAGTCTGACGTGCCGTGTTTTATTGTGTCAACACTGAAACGGTAGATGCTCAGCGACCAACAAAACACACACACACACACACACACTACAACACCACACCAGAGCCAACCACAAGGATGTCACAAAGTGGAAAGTTTGACATTCTCTATGCCGTTCACGTCATCACATACAGCTGTCTGATGTGTGTGCATGTGTGTGTGTGTGCGTGTGTGCATGTGTGTGTGTGTGTGTGTGTGTGCGTGTGTGTGCATGATAGAAATATATCAAAAGGGCTGGAAGATTGCACAGCAGAAACAGAAATACAAAAAGAAGAAAGAAGAAAAGTGGAGGCAGTTACACAGAATTGGCTCGTTCTTGTTTCTATGACTAGAAAACAGAACCGGCATGGCGTAAAGAATGAGTAAGAGAGAGAGGGAGGGAGGAAGGGAGGGGGAGGGAGACAGACAGACAGAGAGAGGGAGGTCAAGGAGGAGATAAAGGAAGAAAGGGTGCAGGGGGAGGAGGGAGGGGGGGGGGTTGGGGTTTCCTTGCTCCTTTTCCTTTCCCTCCGCAATCCAGTCACACTAATGACACATACAGAACGGCAACTCAACCCATACACGCAAACTCACACATCCACTCCCACACACACTGTATGCCGTGCATACATCTGCAAACACTGTCCGTGCTAACACAGTCAAGCACACACACACACACACACACACACACACACACACACACACACAGACACGCACACAAAGTGCAATGCAATCACCTCAAGCCTGCACCCAGCCTTTTGCAAACCGCCCACGACTGCTCGGCTGCATCATTCTCTCCTCTACCTTTCTTTCTTTCTTTCTTTCTTTCTTTCTTTCTTTCTTTCTGCCTCTCTCTCTCCCTTTCTAGCCCTCTGTCTTTCTCTCTCTCGCTCTCTCAATTCATCTATCTTTCATCACCCCCTTTCCACTGCAAAACCACAATGAATCACTTTCGGTAGATGGCTATCATGAGAGTATTTGTGTTTGTGCATGTGTTGTGTGTGTTTGTGCGTGCATGCATGTGTGACTGTGAGGGTTTTTTTTTCTTTGTCATTTAGCCCGGCAGCATTCGCTTTGGGCTGAATTATCTGTATCGGTCTCACATACAAACAATGTGTTCTGGTATCTTTGATTTTCGGAGGAATTTTCTGCAAACCATCTGCATGCCTGCGTGTGTGTGGTTTGAAAGACTACCACCTGCATGGGGTGTTTTGTTGTAACTAACAAATAGTTGTGGTAAGTCTCAGGCGCTCGGGGACACTCTCTCGAGGCAATATCAGATCTACGAAATGGATCAGATACAACAGTGGCTCTTTGATCCCCCTTTCATGGGAAGTCTCCAGTGTTTAATAACATCCTGTGCAAGGATAAATAGAGCAAACGGACATTCATACATCCAACTGCGAGCGTGGCACTATGGCTGCTGAAAACAACACATACTGTGTCTATAGACACAGTGGTTCACAAGAAACAGGCGTTACACGTTGCCTAAAATGAGCCACTCCTAATTCTACTCCCAGATAGCACCTGGATGTGGGCCACTTCAGGCAATGATGCGGCTCTGATGGCCTTCTGGCCCTGACAAAATGGATGTGAGCCTGAAGTGGCCCACATGTATAATAGCAAATATGGCCCAAATATGCCAAATCAAATGTGGGCCTTTTTTGGCAAAGATGCGGTGCTCTCGGCAACATGTGATCTGGATGTAACCCTGAAGTGGCCCGTGTGGTAAATAGTGAATATGACCCAAATATCACAAAACAAATATGGCCCAGATCTGGCAAACAGGAGCAGACCGCCCAAGTGCCATCATACCACACGGTATGCGAGCCGGATGAAAGTGTCGGTGTGGGATGGGTCTGTGGCACAGCAATTTTGCTATCTGGGCTACCTCCAAACTAACACGTAAACCACACCTGCCACAACAACCAAGCCCTAGTTCGGCGCTATTTACAGTATATCCTCATCCATCATGTGACAATTAAATGTTTATGGAGCACAGATTTTAGTTTCAGAATGATGTTACACACTAAGGAAGGTACTTGGTGTGTCATCAGGGAAGAGGAAGGAAGACAAGGAGACTTGGTGGTGGAATGAGGAAGTACAGCAAATTATACAGAGGAAGAGGTTGGCAAAGAAGAAGTGGGATAGTCATAGAGATGAAGAAAGTAGACAGGAGTACAAGGAGATGCAGCGTAAAGCGAAGCGAGAGGTGCCAAAGGCAAAGGAAAAGGTGTATGGTGAGTTGTATGTGAGGTTGGACACTAAGGAAGGAGAAAAGGACTTGTACCGATTGGCTAGACAGAGGGACCGAGCTGGGAAGGATGTGCAGCAAGTTAGGGAGATGGAAATGTGCCGACAAGCGAGGAGAGTGTGCTGAGAAGGTGGAAGGAGTAATTTGAGGGGCTGATGAATGAAGAAAATGAGAGAGAGAGAAGGTTGGATGATGTGGGGGTAGGGAATCAGGAAGTGCAGTGGATTAGCAAGGAGGAAGTGAGGGCAGCTATGAAGAGGATGAAGAGTGGAAAGGCAGTTGGTCCTGATGACATACCTGTGGAGGCATGGAGGTGTTTAGGAGAGATGGCAGTGGAGTTTTTAACTAGATTGTTTAACACAATCCTGGAAAGTGAGAGGATGCCTGAGGAGTGGAGAAGAAGCATACTGGTACCGATTTTCAAGAACAAGGGCGATGTGCAGAACTGCAGCAACTACAGAGGTATAGAGTTGATCAGCCACAGCATGAAGATTTGGGAAAGAGTAATAGAAGCTAGGTTAAGAGGAGAGGTGATGATCAGCGAGCAGCAGTATGGTTTCATGCCACGAAAGAGCACCACAGATGTGATGTTTGCTTTGAGAATGTTGATGGAGAAGTATAGAGAAGGCCAGAAAGAGTTGCATTGTGTCTTTGTAGATGTAGAGGAAGCATACGGCAGGGTGCCGAGAGAGGAGGTGTGGTATTGTATGAGGGAGTCGGGAGTTGCAGAGAACTATGTAGGAGTGGTGCAGGATATGTATGAGGGAAGTGTGACAAAGGTGAGGTGTGCGGTTGGAATGACAGATGGGTTCAAGGTGGAGTCGGGATTACATCAAGGATCGGCTCTGAGCCCTTTCTTGTTTGCAAAGGTGATGGGCAGGTTGCCGGAAGAGATCAGGCAGGAGTGTCCGTGGACAATGATATTTGCGGATGACATTGTGGTCTGCAGCGAGAGTAGGGTGCAGGTTGAGGAGAGCCTGGAGAGGTGGAGGTATGCACTGGAGAGAAGAGGAATGAAAGTCAGTAGGAGCAAGACGGAAATAACTATGCATGAATAAGAGGGAGGACAGTGGAATGGTCAGGATACAAGGAGTGGAGGTAATGAAGGCATATGAGTTTAAATACTTGGGGTCAACTGTCCAAAATAACAGGGAGTGCAGAAGAGAGGTGAAGAAGAGAGTGCAGGCAGGATGGAGTGGGTGGAGAAGAGTGTCGGGAGTGATTTGCGACAGAAGGGTACCGGCAAGAGTTAAAGGGAAGGTTTACAAGATGGTTGTGGGACCAGCTATGTTGTATGGTTTGGAGACAGTGGCACAGATGAAAAGACAGGAGGTGGAGCTGGAGGTGGCAGAGTTGAAGACGCTAAGATTTTCATTGGGAGTGACGAAGAAGGACAGGATTAGGAACGATTATATTAGAGGGACCGCTCAGGTTGGACAGTTTGGAGACAAGCAAGAGAGGCAAGATTGAGATGGTTTGGACATGTGTGGAGGAGAGATGCTGGGTATACTGGGAGAAGGATGCTGAATATGGAGCTGCCAGGGAAGAGGAAAAGAGGAAGGCTAAAGAGGAGGTTTATGGATGTGGTGAGGGAGGACATGCAGGTGGCTGGTGTGACAGAGGAAGATGCAGAGGACAGGAAGAGATGGAAACGGATGATCCGCTGTGGCGCCCCCTAACGGCAGCAGCCGAAAGTAGTAGTAGTAGCAGCAGTTATATACTAGTGCTGCACGATTTGGTGAAAAAGTCATATTGCAATTATTGTGGACAATATGGCGATTTGAAATTGCGATATAATAAACTAATTTATACATTGTAGCGAACTCGGGCCTCCTGCATCTCGGAGAACTACGTAGACGACTACAGGGTCCGAGCCGTTAGCCACCGGCTAGCGAGTCTACTGATCCGTGGTCGGTACAACATACACAAATAATACGAATTGGTCGTGTTGCCGCGACATGGAGCGACTTTCATTTTGCATGTTCTGCACAGTACCTCTTCCTGCTCGACGCCGCTGAGCTTGAATCCAAACTATCGTCCTGTGACAGAGGTCGCGTCTTGTTTTTGTTTTGCCACCAGTTCATCAGCGTTCACCCGCTCGCCGTCATCCGTATCCGTTTTCTCCCTCTTTCCGGTCTGCACGCGGCACACCGGAAGTCATGTGACCGCACACGCGTCACCGTCTAACCGGAGACCGATTGGTCATCTCTTAATTATGTGCGTAGATACGCAGACTGCACACGTGCACATTTTATTATTCAATTAAATCGCAGCCTTTTGCGGCCATGTAACCGCACAGGCCGACATCGCGATTGCGATTAATCGTGCAGCACAATAATATTGTGACGTGGTTAATTAATGGATTTCTTAGCCAACCTGTCAGGGTTAACAAGTAAGCTTTTAATGACCGCAAGTCAAGCGAGTCAAAACGGACACAAGTGTAAACTACTAATAAGACACGTTAGCCCCCTAGCTAACGGGTCTGACCCTTTAGCCGAGTGGTTAGTGACGTCGCCTTGTGGTGCAGTACACCCCGTATCGAATCCCGCACCGTGCTAGAAAATAACGGGTTACACAAGTTTGTGTGGGTCTTAGAGCCCACCCCTTTTCTCGAACCCTTGTATTTGCCTCCTCTTTACCCTCACGGTGGGAAGTAGCATGTGGTCTAATACAACTTCTCTCACAACGTCCCCATTACCTTCCGCCACATCACCGCTATCTGTAACAGATGCGTCCGTTTTTAACATGTCCCATATCCCACAACATAACCAAAACATCGACACCTCGGTTGCATTGTGGGTAATATGCGAATGAACCCGGAGCGGAAACACTCTCGTAGAATTCGCCACACTATATACCACATGGATGAGTGGGGGAATTGAAAAGAAAAAAAAACACACAGACAAGCCTCACATACTTTGTCCGTGTATACGAGCTATACATTTGCAGTCTCCGTTTTGCAAAATGGTGTAATGAGGACTAATATTGGGCACACAGTACATAGCCATTCTGGGGGGGGGGGGGGGACACAAACGTTTATACTTGTGTATCTGGGAAGACATTTCGGTAACACCTTAGTATGGGGAACGTAGTCACCATTAATTAGGTGCTTATTAGCATGCAAATTAGCAACATAATGGCTCTTAATTGGTCATTATTACGTACTCATTAATGCCTCATTCTGCATGGCCTTATTATACAACCAGTAAGCCATTAACTATGAGTTTTCCCTCTATAACCTCAGAAGTATTGCTTATTAGTAGTACCATCTCAATATGCTTCGCTTAGTATGGACTTTATAAGGTGGTAGTACCACAAGAAGAGTTATTCTCCCTTACTAACACTTAATGAATATGCTCTGTTCTTACATAACAACACACAAAACTACAAGTGTTCATAGTGTTAAATTACTCTAAATTAAGTTTCTGTTACTTAGAATATGTTCCCCATACTAAAGTGACATCTTGATCATTACTAATTCACTAGTAATTAAGTTTTTTATGTTCCCCATACTAAAGTGTTACCGACATTTCCTATGGTGGCTCTCTGTGCACGGTGGCCCAGTGGTTAGCAGTGTTGCCTCACAGCAAGGAGGCCCTGGGTTCGAACCCCAGGCCCTTTCGGTGTGGAGTTTGCATGACCTCCCCGTGTGTGTCCTCCGGGTGCTACCGGTTTCCTCCCATCAAACAGACACGCGTGTTAGGGTTAATACTCCTGTCTGTGCCCCTGAGCAAGGCAATGGCCCCACTAGGATGGGTTAAATGCAGAGAGAACACCTTCACTGTAACCTGTACAATGACAAAATAACGTGTCTCTCTTTTATTTTCTGTAAGTGTGACCTCAAGGGTAAAAACTGACGGTGTAGCATCTCATTTCTGTCAGCAGACGCAGGGCTATCAGAAACATTACAGCGTAATGAAATTGGCATATCACCATGCTTCCATAGAGCGATCTCTACACGTTACTATTCTCCAAGGACGGAAGGGTGTAGCTTGAAATGATTCACACAAAAGCTTCTTGCGAAATGCAACACGTCCGTGTGGCTGTCTGAGAGCAGTAATGCATGACTTTCTGTGTGTGTGTGTTAGCTTTTACAACACACGCACACACACACACACACACACACACATGGTGTAACCACACTGTCTGTCCCATAGCTGCTTGAGGTGTGTCTCTGATCAATGGCCTTTGTAATGTTGCGGTGTTGTAATGCCTCATAACATCCCCAGTATGATTACCTAGAAGCGTTTCAAAGTTAAGAATTAAAATTCAGATGAAGTCATGTGCGCTGGAAAGGCCCAAACACTTCCTCCATTACAAGCTCTGCTCTTAGTGTGGTGTCAGAAATGTGACATCCACCCTCCAGGAAGACCTGCTTCTGGTGCAAAACCGCCAAGTGGGAAACCACATAAATCTGTATTGGTATGGGGCAACCCGCCGGCTCACCTGGCAGAGCACGTATCAAGGCTGAGTCCTTACTGCAGCGGCCTGGGTCCGAATCCAGCCCGGGCCCTGTGTCATAAAGTGGAAAAGGCCGCATAATTCTATATAAATGTTCATATAAACCCTTTTACACAACATGTGCATGGTGTTATTTAACGCCTCTGAGGAAGTGCGGCGTGGAAACTTCACTGCATCCACACAGAGGATGGGAAAGCCCAGCGGTGATGGTCCAAAGTCCAGTTAACAGAGGTGAAATACACACAAAAGAAGGTGGGGGGGGGGGGGTTAAAATGCTCTTCAACTCCCACACTTATATTACGTATCTTGGTTGTTTTTGATTCTGTGTCTGTAAAAAAAAACCTTTTGGATCAGAGAGAAGCTTTTCCTGAACTATTTCTTCCGTATGGTCTCTACAGGTCGAGTGATCGTGTCCCTGAAGAGACGGCCCGGGACGCTGCGAGGGGACGGGACCTGGAGCCGATACCGCTGCAGTAAGGGTTTGACGGTGCACTACAGACGCTTACGTGCCAAGCCGTCTGAACTGTCCCTGCTGTTGTGTATCTGGTTTACCTCCTGGCATGCCTGCTGCAGTGCTGGGCGGTTGCTGGACACCTCCCCCCCCCCCAACTCTTCTCCTCCTCACGTGCATTCAACAGGGCCGGATGCAGAATGGGGAGGCCGGTCACTCCTCAGTAATCTGCCGGAGAAAACTCCTTTGTTTTCTCCCTCAATCCCTCCATATAACTATTATTCACCATCTCTCTCTCTCATTCTCTCTATTCTCTCTCTCTTTCTAATTCTCTCTCTCATTCTATCTCGCTCTCTAATTCTCTCTCTCGTTCTCCTATTCTCTCTAATTTTCTCTTTCTCTCATTCTCATTCTCACTCTCTCTAATTCTTTCTCATTCTCTCTAATGATCTCTCTCATTCTCATTCTCACTCTCTCTAATTCTTTCTCATTCTCTCTGATGATCTCTCCCATTCTCCCATTCTCACCCTCGTTCTCTCTAATTCTCTCTCTTGCTCATTCGCTCTCTCATTCTCTCTCTCGTTCTCTTTCTCTCTAACTCTATCCCTCATTCTGTCTCTCTCTCATTCTCAATTCAATTTAATTCAATATTTGTTTTATTGGCACGACATACGTTTTTGTACATATTGTGAAAGCATGTAAAACAGCAGCACAACAACAACAATGATTATGATATCCAACAACAACAGTAGCAATAAGAGTTTATGGTTCCGTGGCTTAGCCGGCAAGAACACGGCACGCCAAGAGGCATTTGCTAAATAATGACGATAGCAAATAACAACTAATAATAGGTGCCGTCACCCACTGTCTCTCAGGAAAATATAAATCTTGCGGCAATGCTCGCCGTTGGCCCCCCTCCCAGGACCACCCGCAGCTTACCTGCTTCGTCCATTTCCTGGTACTCTGGAGTCACATGTTCCAGCTCCTGGACAAAAGCCCGGCACTGTTTTTCAAATGTGTCAAATTTAAGGAGGAAGTGCACCTCTGTCTCCACCTCATCTGTCATGCATTGACCACATGTTCAATCCTCTTTTGACAACCCCGTCTTTTTATGTCTCCCCTTTTCAATGGCTAGACTGTGGTCACTGAGCCTGTATCTGGTGAGGATCTGTCGCTGCTTCCTGTCTCTGACAGTTAAGAGGTATTCTTCATAATCACAGTTTGTTTGTAGGGCCCGATAGACTTCTGGTTTGTTTTGAGTTTTGATTTCAGCATTCCAGTGTTTCAGATAATTGTTCTTGCTTTGTTTTATAGCTGATTTATCCTCATGTTTATTTGTTTTATAGCTGATTTATCCTCATGTTCGTTTGTTTTATAGCCTGATTTATCCTCATGTTTGTTTGTTTTATAGCTGATTTATCCTCATGTTTGTTTGTTTTATAGCCTGATTTAGCCTCATGTTTGTTTGGAATGCAGTGCTGGCCTGAGGTTGGTTGGTCTTAGTATTTGTTAAAGGGTTAGTGAGTCTCAGAACCAGCTGCTTCAGGGGACTCTTTTTGGGTTCACTTCTTGGGTTTTCAGAGCTTTAAAGTGCAATGTATTTGTTGGGCTTGTATTTAAGTGCATCCAGAAATTTAGAGATCTTTTTTGTACATTTATCAATAATGGAAACCGGCCTAATTCTGCCCTACATGCGTTGTTTGGTGCTTTCCTTTGTATTTTCAGAATCATTCTACAGAATTCAGCATGTAGGGTTTCTGCTGGAAGCTTGTCCCATCTAGTGTAGCTGGAAAGACTGAGTGGACCCCATACCTCACTTCCATATAGCGCAATGGGCAGAATTACACTATCAAAAAGTTTGTTCTAAGGTGATGCTACCTTGAGTCAACTTGTATCTATTTTCCTGACATCTGGGCTTCTTCTGGAAGATCCTTACTTTTGTCTTTTTTTGGATTTATTGCCAGGGCCCAGTGCTGGTAATAGTTCTCAAGCAGGTCTAGTAGTTGTTGCAGCCCACCTGCGGTTGGTGACAACAAAACTAGATCATCTGCATAAAGCAAAAAATGTTACTTCCGTGTCATACAGGGGGAGACCCGGGGCTGCAGATTGTTCCAGGTGCACCGCCAGTTCATTAATATTTATATTAAACAGTGCAGGGCTAAGTCCACAGCCCTGTCTCACCCCTCTATTCTGAGCAAAGAACTCAGTGCGTTTGTCTCCAGTCTTAACTGCATATTTGTTGTCCGAATACATTGACTTTATTATGTCATACACTTTACCCCCTACACCCCTTTGTAAAAGTTTATAGTATAGTCCTTCATTCCAAATAGTCAAAAGCTTTTTTGAAGTCAATAAAACAAGCAAATATTTTTCCATTTTTGGCTTGATTCACATTTTCATTTATGAGGGTGTGTAGGGTGTAAATATGGTCTGTAGTCCGGTGATTTCGGAGGAAGCCAATTTGACCTTTGCTCAGGACATTGTGTTCGTTAAGGAGGGTTAGAACTCGATTGTTCAAAATGCTATTAAACACCTTCCCCAGACTACTGCTCACACAAATGCCTCTGAAATTATTAGGATCCAATTTGTCTCCATTTCTATGAATAGGAGTTATAAGCCCTTTGCTCCAGATGTCATGAAAATATCCCGAACTTGGAACGATGTTGAATAATTTGAGTACTGCCCTTCGCAGCTCAGGTGTGCTGTTTTTAAGCATCTCGCTTCTGATGCTGTCAAGGCCACAAGCTTTATTGGGTTTTAAGGATTTGAGCTTCTGTGCCAGTTCTTCTTGTGTTATTGGAAAATAAGTGGGTTTTGGTTGTCTTTTATAGTGCATTCGAGCAACTATAATTTCTGTTTGATCAGATTGTAATTGGAATTTGAGTGTTCTTGTTGGATTTCTGAATAGATATGTTCAAAATGATTTTTCCAAATTTCTCCATTTTGGATAGGCAGGTCTTGTGGTTTTGTAGAGCTCAAATTATTCCATATTTCCCCGAATTGATTTTGATTCAGGGAATGTTCTATTTCCCGTAGGGTTCTATCTACATGGCTTTGTTTTTTCATTCTTAATGTGTGTTTATATAGTTTTAATTTTTCGCTATATTTCTTTCTTATATCCATATCTTGAGGTTGGTAGTGTTTCAGGTTTGACAATTTATGCAGTTCCTTTCTTATATTATACAGTCGTTGTCAAACCATTTTTGATTTTTAGGTTGTTTCTTTTTGTTGCTGTTGGTCCTTGGTAGGGTCGTGTTTGATGCTGTCTGAAAGATATAATTGATCTCATTGACAGCTTGGTTAGTATTGTCCTTATTAGTTTCAAACGGTTTGTTAATGAAGTTAGTAATCGTATTAATTAATTTGGATGAATTCAGGATATTGATAAATTTTTCTGCACTGTCTGGAGCCCATCTGTAGGTCTTATTAACTTTGAACAGCTTGCTGGGCTCCTCTACAGGCATTTGAGTCAGGTTAATAGTTTTGAGGAAAATCATAATTTGGTTATGGTCAGAAAGAGGAGTTTGTTGTCTGACAGTGAATGCGTTGAAGGAGGTGGGGTCCATGTCAGTTATTGCATAGTCAACTAAACTAGCTCCAAGACCTGAACAACATGTGAACCTTCCCAAAGAGGCCCCTCTGATCCTACCGTTAAGTGTGTACAGGCCAGAGGCGCGACAGAGGTGCGCTAGCTCCTTACCAGCCTTGTTCACAGTGCAGTCCAGGGAGCTCCTTTTAATGAGGACTGGTGAGAGGTACAGGGAATGTTGACCAAACACATGTCTGTTACCCTGAGGGTCGATGGTATCACTCATTGAACTTGTTCTTGCGTTAAAATGGAAAAGGCTTACCTCTTCGTGGAGGTTACTCAGGAAATCCTCATCATAATATGGGGATTCAATTGGGGGAGAATATAGAGCACAGAGATAGATATCTTTGTTAGATAGGCCAATCTTATTGCTGAGTTTTAGCCAGCAGTGGGATGTTCCAATTTTAATTTTTGAAATGCCAAATATCCTCTGTACCAAATCAAAAGACCTCCGGAGTCTCGTCCATAATGTACTGAGTTGAGTTTAGTTGATGGAATAATTATTTCCTTGTAACCTGAGGGACAGTGGATGGTTATGTCTTCACGACATCAGGTTTCAGTTAATATGACTATGTCAACATTATCGATGTGTTTAAGAAGTCAGGGTCTCTACTCTTCATCCCAAAGGAAGATGAGAAGAGACCCTGGACGTTCCAACAAGAGACAGAAAAAGAACGCATGAA
>NC_079224.1:41623237-41630737 GCF_029633865.1 Lampris incognitus | reverse complement strand
AGAGTCAACATGTTGGTGAGGGATGTGAGAAGTACGGATGAGTTTCTCCGTACTGTATAAAAGTTGTAAAGCCACGAAGAACGAGCTAAAGCAGGTTTCCGGTGCCACACGAAATGCATGTCGACGTGGAACGGTTTCCCGCCGCCGAGCCGTGTTTTGTGTGACACCGGTACGTGACCGCTAAGCACGCGCGGGCACGGGCAGGCTGAGGTCCGCTATGACGTCATGTCGGCCCGTGTCTGCTACGTCAGCACTATGAACTGGCAGAGACTTAAGGAGGACACTGATGCGAGTTGTTCTCTCTGTGGTTTGTTTAATGAAACCTGGGTTCATTTATTTTGGCCTTGCCCACACACTAAACAACCGTGGAGTAGGTTGTCTCGTTTGATTATTGATCATATTTACCCTCATTTCACCCTGAGTTGGAAAACTGTATGGTTTGGATATACTGAATTTGATAGGAACCTCGACTCTCAGTGTTATTTAATCAATTTGCTAATTATCTGAACAACATTTTATAGTCACAGATCTAAATTCTCTAGCAAGAAACCTACTTTTGTCTGCGTATATCAAACAATATATTTCATCAATATCTGATAGTGAAAATAAAAAAGCTGTAAAAACACATAAGCACTTTATGATTTACAAAATATTTAGCTAAGTGTGTAATTTATTTGTTTAATTTATACACCCCCCCTGGCGTATCTATGTTAATGTTTATGATAATATATATGTTAATGTTGTATACATTCAATAATGTGACTATTGTTGATGGACATTGTTGTGTACTATTTTTGTTCACTTTTGTTAATAAAGTTCTTTAAAAAAAACCCACTATGAACTGGCCTTAAGTCGTTTACCAGACTACTGGTTATTACACAGATGTAAATTACATTTACATAAACCCACGTATAACCAGGAAGTAAACTCATTATATAAGAAGTCGTAAACCTCATCCAAGTTATTTATTTACACACGGTTCCCCCAACACTACACTATATGTGGAGTTTTCAACCTTTTTACGTTTTCACAATAAACATTTTTGACTATTGTTTAATTTTTCTTTCTTTTCTTTTCTTTTTAATCTTAACCTCCTGTACATACTTGGTGACTTTGGCTACCAGGCGTCTGGTCATAGCAAATCCCAGGAAACCGTCCGAGCGACTACTGTTTTTATGTCGTTAGAGCGGAAGTGTATCGAAGGCGCCTCTTAAAGATAAGAGGCTTCTGAAGACGAGACGCGCCCAGGGCTTTAATGGCCCCAACTCCGCTGTGCATGTTCCACCCTGAACACACAACTGCCCACACTGGGTGCACACTAGGAAAACCTGTATGAGCCTATCTTTCTTTTTTTTGGGGGGGGGGGTTACCCCACCCCTTTTTCTCCCCAATTGTATCCAGCCAATTACCCCACTGTTCCGAGCTGCTCCACCCCCTCTGCCGATCCGGGGAGGGCTGCGGACTACCACCAGCCGCTCCTTTTCACCTGACAGTGAGGAGTGGGAGGGTCACGCTAGTCCCCCCAGTCCCCCCCCCCCAAACAGGCACCCCCGACCAACCAGAGTAGGCGCTAGTGCACCGATCAGGACACATACCCACATCCGGCTTCCCACCCGCAGACACGGCCAACTGTGTCTGTAGGGGCGCCCGACCAAGCCGGAGGTCACGCGGGGATTTGAACCAGCGATCCCCATGTTTGTAGGCAACGGAATAGACCGCCACGCTACCCGGGCGCCCCTGAACCTATGTTTCCACACCTGGGGTTAACATGGTGGCCCGGCGGTCAGCACTGTTGCCTCACAGCAAGAAGGTCCTGGGTTCGAGCCCCAGGCCGTCCCAGGTGCTTTCTGTGTGGGGTTTGCATGTTCTCCCCGTGCCTGCGCGGGTTTCCCCCGGGTGCTCCGGGTTGATACTCCCGCCTGTGCCCCTGAGCAAGGCAATGGAAAGAAGAACTGAAGTTGGTCCCTGGGTGTGTGCGTGCGTGTGTGTGTTGTACCTCCACCCGTCCCCGCCCCCCAAAAAAAGATGTGGGGGAGAGAATAGAGTCTACTTTGGACTCGTTTCTGCTGTGATACTGATCAGCAAGTTAACGCCCGTGCACGCACACACACACACACACACACACACACGCACACACACACACACACCGAGTCACAGTGCTGCATCAGCAGAAGTGTTAGCAGTAAACAACAAGCAGGCGTGTCCCTGGAGAGCACCAAAGGTGATTTTAAACGCTGATGTGTGTAATACTGTCTTGCGCGCACAACTGTCCCATGTGTCCACACTGTAGGCCTGTACAGGTGTGCGTGTGTGTTGTGGGTGCAGGTGCGTGTGTGCACGTGTGTGTGTCGGATGGTTGGTCCGAAGGAAACGGTGTTTCTACGAGGGCCCACAGTGAAGCAGCCGAGTGGTCGCACACACGGTAACAGTGGAGCGAGGCGCACAGGAGCGACAAAGAAGACCAAACGAGTCTCACGCTGTGTTTCTCCAGCACGCCCAGGACGAGATCTGGACCCCTGCAGGGCCCGGATTCGCCACATTTCCGACCGCAGACGAGAGCCCGGGCGGCCAAGGCCGGTACCGTAGCAGCTCCTAGTTTGCCTGACCCTTCTGCACAGAAATCACACAACCTACCTGAATGACGACAATAAAGTGTACATTTCAGGGCAGCTCTTGCAGCTTGCGGCGTGGCTGAGGTGTAGGTAGGCCGACCTCTGTTTACTGAATTCATTTGTTCCCAGGTAGCAAAACTGCTGTGGCCCGGACCCGTCCCGGACCCGTCCCACACCCGGCACTTTCATCCGGCACCACGTACCGCGTGGAATGACGGCACTTGGGAGGTCCGCCCCCGTTTGCCAGATCTGGGCCAGAACCAAGCCATAGCCATGCCACATATTTGCCAAAGGTGGCCCATATGTGCTTTGTGATATTTGGGCCATATTCCCCATTTACCACACGGGGGCCGCTTCAGGGTCACACCCAGAGCACATGTTGCCGAGAGCACCGCACCTTTGCCAAAAAAAGGCCCACGTTTGATTCGCCATATTTGGGCCGTATTTGCTATTATGCATGTGGGCCACACTTTCAGGCTCACATCCGTTTTGTCAGGGCCAGAAGGCCGTCAGTGCCGCCTCGTTGCCTGAAGTGGCCCACATCCGGATGCTGTCTGGGCTTGGGTGCGTGTTACTCGTGTTTATGGTGAAAACAACACATCGATCAGCCTCGACCTTCTGTTAGATCCCCACGGGTCTGCTGTAACCGCCAGATCAATACCGCCCCACCGCGCCCGTGCCGTGCCGGCCTAATGTTTTACATCAGGGCGGAGGTCCTCCACCGGGCCTCCGCTCGAGCAGGTGGCCTGCACAGAACAAATCCACACGCTAGTCCCCTTCACCGCTGTAATAACCTGAAATCTGAAGCGAATAACTTTTTATTGGGCGAGGGGGTGGGGAGCGGTCGGCTGAAGGGAAAAAAAAAGGGAAGAAGAGTACACAACAGAGAGCCATGGCAATGTTGACACACAAATCACTGATAAGGCCACGGAATGGCTGAGCAACAGATGGCAAACAACTGACGTTTCCCGAGACTTTCTCCGCCACTGCACAAATGGCGGCGGCAATAAATTTACCCAGCAGTCAGCACTTCTGCACACGCACACGCGCACACACACACACACACACACACACACACACACAACAACAAGGTACTAAAACACTTAAAAATACAGGAGCGTACCTCAGCAGTCAGCATGGACGGCTTATCAGGTGTCGGTGGCACCTGTGATCCCTCGGTTCTGCTGGGTTTGCCTTTTCCCTGGGAACACAAACACACACATGCACACACACGCACACACACGCACACACACACACGCACACACACACGCATGCACGCACACACACACACATGCACACATGCACGCACACACACAAACACGCATGCACACATGCACGCACACACACACGCATGCACGCACACACACACACATGCACACATGCACGCACACACACAAACACACATGCACACATGCACACACACACACACGCATGCACACACACACACACACATGCACACATGCACACACAAACACACACAAACACACACAAACAAACCTCGCTATTGCCTTTCAACAACCTCATGGGGTAATAAAGTGATAAAGTAAGATTTTCCTCTCCGTCGCTCATCCGCAGGCTTCTTTCCTAAAAAATAAAAAAAATTTTAGTTTTTCTTTTTTTAATCAACTTGTTGCCATTTTGACTCGTCTCCGCCGTCCAAACGAGCAGGAATCGGGACGCACCTTCTTTCCGTTCAGTTTCAAGGCCTTATATATATATATATATATATATATATATATATATATATATATATAGTAGCGAATTCGGGGGACAATGCAACCACAGGAAGTGCCGCGGCCGGGAAACGAACCCGTGTCGCCCGCACCGCAGGAGGCGTCGCTAACCGCTAGACTAAAGCGTCAGACCCGCGAGCCCGCGGCCAGCGTGTCTACTTATCTAAAAAAGTGACCCGACTCCTCTGAGGCGCCTTGCAGCCTTCGCGGTGACGTTTGGCTTTCTTCAAACGGCGAATTTCATCCGTCGTCCGAAACACAAGTATTTGCACCGTCGGGGGGGGGAGGGTCAGGGGAACCCCCCTCCCCCCCGACGGGGTCATTAAAAAAAAAACCACCCGGTGAAATCACAAGTCGTTCCACTTTGTGTTTAAAGGTCAAAGGGCGACTTCCCACCTGTGCTAATATTCGCCAGGCAGCCGTGCAGCCATGCAGCCATGCAGCCAGGCAGCACTTAGGAGGAGACAGGTGTGAGGAGCCCACCGCCTGCAAACATGCGCGCGGGCCGGCACGGGACCTGAATAACGCCATTCAGAGGCGCTGAATGGGAGTCGGCGGGGGCACCTCCTTCTCTGTCCTCCGTGCCTCTGGTTGACAGACGAGCGGCCGCGTCTTTGTGTCGGGCTGAGGGGCCCCCCGATCACTCAGCGAGGAGGAGGAGGAGGAGATAACGGTGGGTTTATAGTTGTTTAGCGAGAGAGGAGGAGGAGGAGGAGGAGGAGGAGGAGGCGGTGATTTGGCGGGGGTTACGGTTCCTAGGGCTGCGGCGTTGGCAGCCGTCGGGGGCTTAGGGTCACGTCAACCCGATGTTGGCTGCTTTTGTCACGGCATGTGGGGGTTGTCGGTCCTCCCCCATGTCCCGTCTTTGTCACTCGGTCTCCCATTCACTCCCCCCCTCTCCCTCCGCCTGTCTCGCCGTCATGTGTCGTGTTGCACGCGCACCGCCGCTCCTCTGTTTGTGTGCATGCATTTGAATGTCGGTGTGGAGTTGGTTTAGTTTATGCATCATCAGTGGGGCTCTTCGTGTGTGTGTGTGTGTGTGTGTGTGTAGGTGGGCGGGGGTGTGTTGGACAAGAGGGTTTTTTCGGGGGGGGGGTGTGTGGGCATCCCACCTGCTGAGGAACGCACAAAGCTGTGCACTGTCGTCACTGCCAGCTCTCTTTTTTTCCCCAGCATGCCCACGGCAGCCGCCATAGTCACCGAGCCACTGAAACGACTTCTAACCCAGTCTAGCAGAGGTCGTATGAATATTAATACATGGCCCCAGCAGCTGCTGTACTACACGATCGGTCCGAGTCCTCACGTCTCACTTACAGAGTCCAGGTTGCTTGTCGAAGCCCCTCATAGCCCGAGGCAGCGCCCCCTGTTTAGAAAGTGTGGCCCAAATAGTTTCCCATGCTTACTTGAAGAATGTTGGATAAGCTAGTTATTTTTTCTTGCCCGGTGCGGGATTCGATACGGGGTGTACTGCACCACAAGGTGACGTCACTAACCGCTCGGCTAAAGGGTCAGACCCGTTAGCTAGGGGGCTAACGTGTCTAATTAGTAGTTTACAGTCGTCACCCTCCCCGGAAGCGCGGCCCTCGCGCTTGTTCTTCCCGCGCTCCGAAGAGACTTCTGAGGATCTGCACACTTCCGGATCCCACCGCTGCCACCAATGTGACCGGTTATGTTCTTGCCCGGTGCGGGATTCGACACGGGGTGTACTGCACCACAAGGCGACGTCACTAACCGCGCGGCTAAAGGGTCAGACCCGTTAGCTAGGGGGCTAACGTGCCTTATTAGTAGTTTACAGTAATATTGCTCAGCATGCACACAAGTCAAGCCAGTGTGCAGGTTTGGGGCTCAGTTTGACATGGAACCAATGAATGTTTTGGGGGGTTTTTTGGGGGGAGGGGGGGTTGGGGTGTTACTGCAGGGACCACGTTATATCCATCCATTATCCAAACCACTTAAGCCCAATTTATGCTCCAAATGTCGGATAGCAGACAAAAAAAAGTGTCTCTCGAGTTGTTGCATTTGTGCTTGTCGCCATGTCGCCGACTGTCTCCTGGTCTCTATGGAAACGTTTCGCGTCACGCGCCGCGTCGTAAACAGTAGCGAGCGTTCTTTTTACGAATTGGCGCGCGTAATGTAAACAACCCGCTCTCAAGCAAAACCATGGCAACGCTCGAACGCCTCGTCCCTTCGATCCAACCATCCAATCACAGCTAAGCGACATAACGCGCGCGAGTCCGCGACATAAAAAAATGTGTCGTGTACACGACGGCCCTGGGAGACACAAGACGTGTCTCTCATGACGTCAAAGTTGTCGAGAGACGTCTGTCTGCTAGCCGACGTTTGGAGTATAAATTGGCCTTAAAGCCTACTCAGGGTCACGGGGCCTATCCCAGCAGTCATTGGGCGGCAGGCGGGGAGACACCCTGGACAGGCCGCCAGACCATCACACATCTAGGGACATGACCCCCCGGAGGAAACCCACGCAGACACGGGGAGAACACGCAAACTCCACACAGAGGACGACCCCGGGACGACCCCCAAGGTTGGACTACCCCGGGGGCTCGAACCCAGGGCCTTCTTGCTGGGAGGCGACCGCGCTAACCACTGCGCCACCGTGCCGCCAACCGCTTTATACATATTGAATAATACACATTGTTTTATTTTTTAATTGTCTTTGAACACACAAAGTCAATATCCTCCTCCACACACGCACACACACACTACCCCGCCATCTGTTACGTAAGAAACCCACAGTGGAGAGAGAGGCTCCCGTGTCGCGCTCAGGAGGTCTTTTAAATATTCACCCCGTCTCGCTCCCGCCTGGATTCACGCGATGACGAATTCAGAGCAACAACACGAACCACTGCTCACGTGTCCGAGGACGCGGTGCGCGAGAGCGTTTTACCCGGGGTATGAAATATTTACCCGCCCTGCGAGCGGGGTCGCGTTAGAGCTGCGCTCGCCAGGAGAGGCTGGCTGGGGGAGCGGTGCATTGTGGGTATTGTTAAGAACAAGGAAAAATGCTTGACTGGCACGTAGCCCCCCCACCCCCACCCCCACCCCGCAACAGTGGCGCGCGCGCGTGCGCGCGCGTGCATAAGGGGATTTACAAAACCAAACAGCCGGAACCGAAGGGCTGACCGGCAGCCACCTTA
>NC_079224.1:41525737-41618237 GCF_029633865.1 Lampris incognitus | reverse complement strand
ACTTTGAGGATTTTGGAGTCAAGGGATTTGCGTTTGTCTCCTATTTGGGTTAAAATGTGAACAATGGTTGGACTGTTCAAGCACAGCGAACAGCATACTTATACAACCTGAAAGAATTGGAGGTTCACAAAGACTTTGCCTTCAGTTACAATAGGCGAGGCATGAGTTTAACTGGACCTTCTCAAATACCGTAAGGATAAAGGTCCGAGCTGTACTCTATTGTATTGTGGCTAACCCTCTTAAATTGTGCACGTTGACTCTTTGCTCAGATGTGCAGCCACCCACATCTTTTCTCCTCCGGTCTTAAGTTTGCATTTCAGATGATCCCTTCCAACCACTCTTTTTCATACTATAAATGTCCTATCAATAGCTTATAAATAAAGTTATGATGGCCTACACCCAGATAGCAAAATTGCTGTGGCCCGGACCCGTCCCACACTGACACTTTCATCCGGCCCACATACCGCGTGGAATGATGGCACTTGGGTGGTCCGCTCCTGTTTGCCACATCTGGGCCAGAACCAAGCCATAGCAATGCCGCATGTGCCACATATTTGCCAAAGGTGGCCCCATATTTGTTTTGTGATATTTAAGCCATATTCACCATTTACCACACGGGCCACTTCAGGGTCACATCCAGATTACATGCTGCCGAGAGCACATTTGATTTGGCATATTTGGGCCATATTTGCTATTATACATGTGAGCCACTTCAGGCTCACACCCATTTTGTCAGGGCCAGAAGAAGGCCGCCAGTGCCGCATCATTGCCTGAAGTGGCCCACATCCTGGTGCTATCTGGGTAACAGGGAGCCTCATAATAAATATACTGTGTACGGGAGAGGGGTTGACATATTCCTGCGACTTCGCAAACCTTATTAAATATCTAAAATATTTGATCAGCGCGATGTGTTGATCTTTAATTAAACGTGTTTGTTTTATCAGGGCCCATACACAAATATTTATCTGGCAAAGAATAGACCCGCAGTCCATCACATTAAGGTGGGTCACAGCGACGATGATGCACAAATATTGCAGAAATGACAGTCGGTCGAATGACACTAGATTGCACACACACACGCACACACAAGATACAAGTACATTCACGTCAGGGCACACAGCACAGGCGGAAACACACCCACACACAAATAACTACTGACAATGGCTATGCATAGTCTGTCAGCAGCAATACCATGGACCGTTCAACTCCCAAGATGTTCTCTGCGAGTAATAAGGCCGACAACGTCCCGGACACAGTATCCGCCTTTTCTTTGCTGCACTCTTGCTACTCTGTGTGCACGTCAGCGTGCGTGACACGGACATCCTTAATTTGAGATAATGTGAATGAATTAACATTAAACGAATTAGAGTCAGACTGCATAATGCGCGCACGTTGTGGAGAAACCCATCCATTCACGTGGCGCATTAGTTCTCATTCCTTCGACGCACCCCAGATTTCGAAACAATCGAGGCCTTTGACCGCCGGACGGCGGCAGCATATTTGACCCCTCGTGTGTTCGACGGTAGGAACAACACGCAGTCATCATTATGGTTTAGGCGTACTGTAGCGTGTCATCCCAAAACACATGTGCATGCAGCCATGCACGCACAGAGACCACTGACCAAGCTGCAGTTGCTACGGCAACCAGATAATGATCTTCTTTACAACAAGTTTTTCTTCTTCTTCTCTTATTTTTTCCGCTTCCGCGGTCAGGAAGTGGGTGTTTGGAACTAAGGAGGCAGAGGTCTCGAACATTTTTCTCCCTGCTCAGTATTCTCTCTGACACGAATGCCTCTTCTTTTTTTTCTGTCATTGCGGTTTTCCTATCTTCTGTACGTTTCCTGAAACTGACACGTTTTCACGGTCGTAGGGGAAAGATCTCGATCCTCCTTCGTCGGTCGGCCGCGTTGGGACTGTTGCTTATCGAGAAGGCCCGGTTAATGTGTCGGCACTACATCACAGGTGGTTGACTCAATCCGTGTGATCATATCTCACCTGGATTGCCGAGCATGCCTAAAGACAGGACGCCCGGCTGTGTCACACCGCCGCTGCGGCCGTGAAGCGAGCGACGGCGTTGCCGCTTGCAGAGGCCTCGCACCATCTGTGCCGGATCACACGATACGGTGGCGGCTTGTTTCTTTTGCTCCTGCATGCAGCCGCCCTCAGTAGTCAGACAAACATGACTCAGACGTACCCACCTCAGTCACCATCATTATCAACAATGCCCTCATTTGTCTTTATCTCATCTGTGACAGCGTTCGCCGTGCCTGGAAAATAACTATTCCTGTGAGCACGAAACGCTCGCAGTGTTCGCCGTGTTTATCTTTCCCCTCTGTGTAAATCTCCTTCACTCTGCGTGCACACTTGTGCCATTTCGAGAGACCGTGGGTGTTCTTTTGTGGAGTGCCCGTGGGCTCGTCCGTGGGCCGGCTGATATATCTCTTAATCATCCTCATCATCCTCATCATCTGTTGCACAACATCAAAACACACTCGGTTTCGCAGCGTCTGCAGTAGCGAACGTGTTAAATGGTGGAACACAACAGGGCGGCTTTAAAAAGTTCCACATCCTCCTCTGACACAAAATCGATTATTCTAAAATGTCACCCTTGACGTTTTGTCCTTTCTCCATCTCACGGTGAAAAAAAAGGTTCTTGCCGTCATCAGGAGAGGGCATCCCATTTCAGTCTCCGGCATGGAGCGGTAATGGGCGGATAGAGGAGGGGGGGTATATCTTCGGTCAAAGCGGTCTTGAGGACTGCCATTTTAAAATCACCTCCGTTCCACGCTCACTTTGACTATGCGCTCAGAGATTACTTTTTGGTGGTGCCTATTTATTTACATTATATCCTGCCATGACTCACCAACCCAGTCCACCTCGCCTGGGTATACTTTGCGTGCCTATCTCAAACGTGCTGCACCATAATATATTTGCTACCTGAGAGAATTGGTGTGAAGAGTTCAAACTATATTGTGACGGATCACCAACCGACTCAGATTACCTTACCTTGACAATTCACTTACAAGAAAGCGCACATCCGTCATGGCGTAGACAAAATAAAGGATTGCACTAAAGCATATCTTGAATGCTTGAATGTGTTATAACTGCAGAACGTAAACGGGCTGAACCGTTTTTCATTTAACTGCACAAAACAGCAAGATTGTCAAGTCAAGTTTATCTGTATAGCCCAAAATCACAAGGTGGTCCCGAAGGGCTTTACAACCAGTACAATATATACAATACACAACAATGTACAACATATGACACCCTCTATCCTTGGACCCTATACCACAAGAAAAACCTTATCAGGAAAAAAAAATGAGAGAAACATCAAGAAGGGCAAAAGAGGAGAGATCCCTCTTCCAGGACGAACAGACATGCAGTAGATCTCAAATAACCAAAATACACAAAAATAATGGAATTATAATGTACCACCATAGATTACACAGAGCAAGGTAATGTAGAATACGTGCAGTTAATGCACAAAATTTAGCAAATTTAAATGTGCTGGGTAATAAAATTGTAAAGGGAGTGCAAGGCAAATTTGGTGAAGCCCACTGAGTATTTTATAGGTTAAAAGTAGCACTTTAAAGTCAGATCTAGCATTAACAGGGAGCCAGTGAAGGGAGCCTAGAACCAGCATGATATGAGCAAACGTTTTTCTTTTGGGTAATATTCTTGCAGCAGCATGAACCAGCTGAAGGTTTTTAGTGCTAGTGCGTGGCAGGCCGGGAAAAAAAGACATTGTAGTAATTTAATCTGGATGAAACAAAAACATGGGTCGGGATGTCAGCATCAGCCATGGACAGAATAGGCTTAATGCTGGCAATGTTTTGTAGGTGGAAAAAGGAGGCCTTGCTGATTTCTCGAATGTGAAATTCAAAAGATTGGGATTGATCAAAAATAACACAAAGATTTTTGGCTGTAGAATGTTGGCAGAACACACAGTTGTCAAGAGATACCGTTTCTTGGTCATAAAGGCGACTTTGTCTTGCAGGGCTGATAAACAGCATCTTGGTTTTTTGTTTTTCTTCAGAATTAAGTAGTAAGAAATTAGATGAAATCCTATTTTTCACTGCAGACAAGCGTGCCACTAGATTTCTGATATGAGAATGATTGTCTGACTTGACCAGTACATACAACTGAGTATCATCAACGTAGCAGTGGACATTTATTCTATAGCTCCATATTATATGGCCAAGAGGAGAGGTGTCAAGGGAGAATAGCAAAGGACCAAGAACTGAGCCCTGGGGTACGCCATATTTCACTACAGAGAAATCAGCTGTAACATTACCACGGAAGACACGTTGCGTTCTATCGGATAAGTAAGACAGAGCCAGACCTGAAACACCTAGGTAATTCTCAAGGCGGTCCAAAACTATGCCATGATCAATGGTGTCAAAATTACTGAACTTTGAGAAAAGATCAGATGAAATCTTGCATGACTGTTCGCAGTGCCTGTCTCAGTCCGCCTCACAATATGTGTTTTACTTAATCACATCTGTGAACATGAAAGCCTGACATAAATGGCCTTAAGAAAACAATGTGTGGTTCACATGCTCTCGGTTTCCTGAGAGGGTGGCTGTGAAGCGTTCACACCAGCCTGTCGCAGAGCGTTAGCCCTGCATGAAGCAGGGCACAGTTTTTTTACTGGACAAGTTTCAAGTGACAAAGTAAACACTCAGGCAAACACACACACACACCATTATTGACTCTGCATGGGGTATGGTGTGAAGTGAAGGGGACAGAGGAAGACAGTGCAGGGGGGGGGGTTTGGTGCTGCGTGAAAATATTCTGCAAATGCACCGTTGTTATCCAAAATATTGCATCTTTTTTTATTACAAAATGTATTTACTTGAAATACTGACATGCAGATGCACAAGAGACACAAATAGAATAAACTACGAAACCGGTCTAGCCAGAGCTAAAACATACTGGTCTTTGTCTCTCACACACACACACACACACACACACACACACACCATCCCCCAGCCCGCGTACTGTTCCCTATACCCTGCAGTGCATCTAAAATTGTTTGCGACGATTCTTCTAAGCTACTGTTTTTAGCCTCGCACCTGGGACCATAAAGGCCTTTTGCTGTCCTAAACCTGTTGCTGGTTTCTGGAGAACTCATTAGAAGAAAGAATGGAAGAAATGGAGAGAGAGAGAGAGAGAGAGAGAGAGAGAGAGAGAGAGAGAGAGAGAGAGAGAGAGAGAGAGAGAGAGAGAGAGAGAGAGAGAGAAACGGAAACAGAGGGAGAGATTGGGAAATGAAGATGGAGTGAGTGAAAACTGAGGAAAAAAGACGGCTGGTAGCTGGAAGGAAAACAGAAAACAGTGGGGTCACTTCCTGAAGAAATCACAGAGCACCCAGTTAGACCCCCACAGATGTCGTGACGTGGCCCCTGAGAGCGGTCGCCACACCTCGCCTGGGTACATACAGTGCTCTGTTTCGATGCCGAGGGACGAAAATATAAACGGCATTATTGGCAAACAAAAGTCAGGTGACATATTTTTCCGTAACCACTCCAGCACACATACAAACACGCACGCGCAGCAACACAACACACAGAAGAATTAGACACACACATTCATATATTTCAATATTCGCGTTTTCCGCTCATTGCTATGAATATTTTCATGAATATATTATATTTCCTTTTCTTATAAGTATTTTATTCTTGTACACACACACACATATTTATATATATGTGTGTGTGTGTATACATATATATGATATATATGATAGAAATACACACATATAGTACATATATATGTATATATATTGTTAGCTTTTGTGAAGCACTTTGTATCTGTGTATATGAAGAGTTGCCATACTTTTTGTATACTTTTTCTTTAACTTTATAAATAAAGTTTTCCTTCCTTTCTTACTTGCCTCATAGTATATATGTATGCATATGAATATATAGGAAGGCGATTACCCCCGGCTGACTCACCAAGATGCACAGAGGGCGTGATTATGGGTTATGACGTTGCCATGGCAACACATCCTGTTCTACATAAATACCTTCTCTTCGGGTGTGTGTATGTGTGTGTGTGTGTGTGTGTACGCGCGTGGGTATGTGTGAATCAGGACTTGGAGGATGACGTTAGTGAGACGCTTTTTTTTCCCTTAATTGCACATTTAGACTGAAAGCTTTGATTTGACGTGGGGTTGCATTCGCTGAGTCTCATTAGAAAGTGTTGAGAAAGGGACGAGGTCGGGTGAGGATGTGCAACACAAATGTGTTGTGCAAGGGATTGAAGGTTAAACGCAAATGTCGATGGGCTTGTAGATATGCAGCCGCAGGGATGCTGAAAACCAAAACCAAAAACGTTGTGACCTTTATTCTAAAAACCTCATCCAGACACGCCGATTTACCCCTAAACATCCCTTCAGCTTCACACGTCGAGCTCTCGTGTGAACGCAACCCAGGCAGCGGACACATTTGGGCCAAATCTGGGGCACTTTTGGCACTTGCGGCTGAGTTACGGCACTGGCAAGTGTTGTGCGGGCCAGACGTGGCCCAAATGTCATAAGCCGGGCCTGACTTGGGTTACGGCACATACTATGTGTGCCAGATGTGGCCCAAGTGTGGCTGCCTCGAGTCAGCCACACTCACCCTGAGTCAACGCCGTCATTCAAGGCCAGCTGTGGGCCGTCGGATAACCGCAGACGCGGGCCATATTTGGGCCAAAGGTTCTGATAATCCGAGAAAGTTGTGTCGTCAATTGTCCGGCTTGTGTCCTCGTATCATTTACTAAACGATGATTGCTGTATTAAACCCTTTTTTTTACAGCAGCGAGTGACCACAACCACAATCAATGTATTTGTGACTAGTACACGGCAGATGAGGTGTGAGATCCATTTTTTAAACCAGTACAATGCAGAACACATTTGAAACTGTCTGGAAAATGGATGACCTTGAAATAAGAGAGCTTCTCTCACTTTGTGCAGAGGATGAACTCAGTAGGGGGGCTGTGTGGTGCAGTTATCTGGAAAATCTGGAATGCAGAAACCACAACCCCGTGTCACCTCCGGCTTGGTCGAGCGTCGCTGTCTGCGGGTGGGAAGCCGGATGTGGTTGTATGTTTCCTGGTCGCTGCACTAGCGCCTCCTCTGGTCGGTCAGTGGGCCTGTTCGGGGCGGGGGGGGGGGTAGCATGATCCTACCACGCGCTACGGCCCCCTGGGGAAACTCCTCACTGTCAGGTGAAAAGAAGCGGCTGGCGACTCCACATGTACGGGAGGAGGCATGTGGTAGTCTACAGCCCTCCCCGGATCGGCAGAGGGGGTGGAGCAGCGACCGGGACGGCTCGGAAGAGTGGGGTAATTGGCCGGATACAACTAGGGAGAAAAGGATGAAATAAATAGATAAATAACAGAGTGACGCCAGAGATGGCGTAGTATACGATGTAAAGGCATGCTACATAGGCAGAGGGCGAGACAGAAGACAGTCTCGTGGGAATAAACGCTTTCGGCAAGTCTTACAGATTGAAGCCGTATATGTCAACAGGGGAAAATGAAGCATGAACTTCCGACCCTTGATAGTACTCGTGTGTGCAGTAAGGTGCGTGTACGGTGGTTAAATGGACTTCATTTTATATACAGTAGTGCTTCTCTAGCCACTCAACGCCCTTTACGATCAATTAATGCCTCACACTCATACACCGGTGGCGGCGTCATCCACACGAGGCAGCAACCGGCTCAGCGAGAGCAGTAAGGAGTCTTGCTCAGGGACACCTCGACGTTTCTGCAAGGAGGAGCTGAGGATCGAACCAGCAACCCTCCGGTTACTAGATGACCTGCTCGACCTCTGAGCTACTGCCACCCATAATGTCACTTCTGATCCATTCGTCCATTACCCAAGCCGCTTATCCCAGTTGGGGTCGGGGGATACTGGGGCCTATTCCAGCAGTCATTGGGCGGCAGGCGGGGAGACACCCTGGACAGTCCATCACAGGGCCCTATATGTATATATGTATATATGAAAGGTAGCGTTGGAGGCATGGAGCCACCCAACAACTCCGAGGTAAGTGTTCGTTGCCTCCAGTGGCAGGCTTCTTGTTACCTCCTCAGATTTGTCAAAGTCTAGTGTACGAAACTTGTTCTTTGCAGACAACGGCTCACACTCTCGACTAGAATCCAGGTCAGACTGGCTGGTCTGGCAGAACCGCCTCCGACGGCCGTTCATCAGGCTTGCACAGCTTGTTCCCCCTCTTTTGTGTGATAGCAGGTCACAAACCCACGGTTGTCCGCCTGATCTCTCAAGTGCAGACTGCAGGCCTCCATCTCTGCAAACAGGGGGAAGCGTCCTCTCAGTTCCTTGCGAGTCGTGGTCCCCCGGATTCGGCCAGCGTAAAACAACCCAGTGGCCCCGTCTTCGCGCATCTCCACGTCTTCACAATACTGCTTATCGATACTTTAACGCTTGACCCGTATACATGTCCGCCTCTACTCCGTTGGGCTCCTCTATGAGGAGAACCAGGATGTGACCGGGAGCGGGAGCGACTCCGAGAGTCGGAGCGAGAGGAGTCAGTCACGATATCACTTATAATCTCGACGTCACCTACTGTGAATAGTTTCCTCAGCGAAACCCGACAAAACGGACCAAAGCACACGATTCACTGGAGGCTTGAATACTTAGATGGTGGAAGATATGTCAGTTACAAATGTGTGTGTGTGTGTCTTATACAATGTGAAAAGCCTATTGTGTACTGATGTATGTGTGCTTTGTGTGTGCATGCACATGTGTGTGTCAGCTGATGTGTGATAGCTTTGGATACGAGCGTCCGTATCTGTCTGTCTCGGGCTCTGTATGGCCCTAGCTATTTATGGTACATGGATCGCATTGATGCGGCCTTTTTCTAGTCTACTGACCCCTCAAAGCGCTTTACAGTGTTTGCCTCACATTCCAACACACACATTCATAGCATGCAAGGCGCCAATCTGCTCCTCAGGAGCAGTTAGGGGTTCCGTGTCTTGCTCAAGGACACTTCGACGCACTCGGAGGAGGAGCCGGGGCTCGAACCAGGAACCGACCCCTTCTACCTCCCGAGCCATGTCACATCTTTACATACCCAGATGTGACAGGACGGTCAATACATTTCACGGGGCGGAAGTTTAACCTCGGTGGGAGCAAGATGGCAACCGCATACGTGTGCTCACTCACAATGGCGGAATTTAGTCCGCCTCACCTCAACCTAACTTAGGGGTTTATTGAGTTCTGGCTGTACCTTAGGGCCATTTTTCTTTATTTGTGGTTGGGGGTTTATGGTCTCTTGAGGCTATGCACGTCTGCAGTTGCTGCAGTAGCTGTCTGCAACAGCATCACCGCTCGACAACGCCATTTCTGGTAAGCTGCGATGAAACCCCACGATGGCCACTGCAAAGTTCCCCTTCTGTTTGGGCTTCGCCCCTTCCGATTTGCCTCGAGAGGAGAGAAACTGAAAGGCTGAGCTCGCGGAGCAGACACGTTTTTCTCATGACCTGGGGGAGACCACGCACACAACTCAAGTCAGGTGTGCCTGCAACAAAAAAAACAAAAACCGTTGAGAGCGTCGTGACAATGGAAGTGGGAAGCGTATACGTACGTAAACACCCTTCCCAGTTTATCCAATGCCCAATGATAGTGTGCGGAAAATGTAGGCGGACACCCGTTTGTAGATAGCAGCTGCCATTGGCGGTCCTCAGAAGTAGGAGAAGCTGGCGTTTCACAGCAATAGCTGTCACAGAGACAATGGTACCAAAGGAAGCGTTTCCAGAGGAGCTCACAGATGTCAGATGACCCAGATACCCTGCATTTCTTTTCACGCAGTTCCTCCTTTGGAAGTATGGTCCAGTACCTCTGAACTTAGATCCTGTTTCAGGGGGGAAATACAGAGCCCAATGCAAAGATGTCTACTGCTGGGAACATCATATCCAGGGTTATTAGCGCAATTAAAATTGTGGGTTTTTTTTTTTACATTTCAGCTCTTATTCTTATTCTGTGGGGGATGGCTGGAGTGGTGCGCTTTTCCTTGTCTCGACATTCCTGCACCGGATGATCACTATCACATGCTCGAGAAGTTCAACAATAACCACGGGAGGTTGGGCTGTGCAAATAAAAATTTACTCGACAAAGTTGGACTAGCAGGACACTAGCGGTCTGACTGTCTTCACTTTACCCAGTTTACCAGAAACGTGGGCATGGCCATGTCATCTGCACTGATTGCCAGCAGAAAAATCTGGATGGTGCCGTCCCCTCACACAAGACACAACTCAGCAGAACACAAGTCATGCGTTCCACTCTGATGGCCAGGATTTACTGGGCAGGGCTAAACAGTCTTTGAACATAAAGGAGCAGCTGCAACATACTTTCAGATCCACTGTACACTGGCTTAAGGAGGTATTGAGGCCTCCTATCCTCACAGCAGGCATCAAGAGTACACTGTGAGCCCTGGGCATGTGGAAGGCAAGAGATTGCAGGCCTACGGGTTTCAAGTGAAGCAGATTGAGCCTGCCCTGTTCCAGGCGCTCCTATGAATGACTTCAGCTGATGTTGAAATTCCCTCATCCTTTACTACTACTTTGTTATTAAATCCCTGTGGGGGCAATTCTTTCTCTGCATTTAACCCGCCCTAGCTGTGTAGCTAGGAGCAGTGGGCAGCCTCCGTGCCGCACCCAGGGACCAACTCCAGTTTCGTCCCAGTCTCGCCGTGCCTCGGTCAGGGGCACAGGCAGGAGGGGGTGGTAACCCTAACACGCATGTCTTTTTGATGGTGGGGGAAACCGGAGCACCCGGAGAAAACCCACCGCAGACACGGGGGGAGAACATGCAAACTCCACACACAGGACGACCTGGGATGACCCCCCAAGGTTGGACAACCCCGGGGTTCGAACCCGGTACCTTCTTACCGTGAGGCGACAGCGCTAACCGCTGGGCCGCCGTGCCATCCAGGGTTAGCCGCCCAGGGCCCAGCCACCTCAGAGGCGCTGTAATGCATGTCGTTACAAACCCGAGAGGGATAGGTATGCAGAGTTCACGCTCATCCGTGGTCTTGTCTCCGATCCCCTGGGTGAAGCAAAAACTTTTGACGGAGGGCTCCCCCCTTGAAGATCACCTTTCAAGAACAGCTATGATATTGACAGATGTCTCCTTGACAGGCAGTGTAGCAGTCTGAGGAAGTGAGAGTGAGCTATGGGGACACCGTCATGGGCTGCCGAGCACGTCGAAGTCGGAGCTATAAGTGTTGTATCTAGTGTTTAAGGAACTCTTCGTTTTGATCCGGGGGCTGCAAGTCCTGGAAAATACTTTCAATGCCCGGATGGTCTTTGAAAAGGGCATTTTCTCAGCTTTCGTGTGCTACTATGTGAAGAAGTTGTGCCTTGCACTTTCCAAGCAAAGACAAACTCAAACTTGTGTGTGGATACAATTTGTCTTGCTTACCCAATTTAAGGCCTTCTGGCCCCATCAGAGATGTCGACATTTCCTTGGTTGTTTTTACTTTTTTGGGGGGGGGGGTTCCCCCTTTTTTTCCCCAGTTGTACTTGGCCAATTACCCCATTCTTCCGAGTGGTCCCGGTCACTGCTCCACCTCCTCTGCCGATCCGGGAAGGGCTGCCGACTACCGCACGCCTCCTCCGACACATGTGGAGTCGCCAGCCGCTTCTTTTCACCTGACAGTGAGGAGTTTCACCAGGGGGGATGTAGCGCATGGGAGGATCACACTATCCCCCCCCCCCCGAACAAGTGCCCCAACCAACCAGAGGAGGCGCTAGTGCCGCGACCAGCACGCATACCCACATCTGGCTTCCCACCCGCAGACACAGTTGTGTCTGTAGGGATGCCCGACCAAGCCGGAGGTAACACGTGGAGTCGAACCGGCGATTGTTTGTAGCCAATGGAATAGACCGCTACGCTACCCGGACGCCCAAATTCATTGGTTGTTTTGATGTGGCCCTCTCCCTATGAGATTTGTGCTGCAACATCGTTACACCGTTGCTAGATTTTACAGGATCAACCACTCGACCTCTTGGATCGCACTATCCCGCTCTCATCTGCCCAGCAAGGATGTGAAATGGTGGACGTTTTCCTTCCTCACGACTCTGTCGATATCAGCCGACCACGATAAGTGCGTAACGACTGTATATGTGAGGTCAAAATAGATGATACTGTATGACTATTTCAAATTGAACAATGGCCACCTCTGTTCTTGTCACTCAGAATGGTCTAAGATCGTCAAGGCAAGAAACGAACGCTTGCTCGTGAGGTCCGGCTAGTGGCGAGACTCTCTTCGCATTTGCCTTCAATTTACGACTTTACGCAGGGCATCCTTCGAAGTAAGACCACAGCGACTGTCATTGATTGGTCGTGGCTCCACAGCTATAGGAATTATTATGCTCTATCTGATTGAGTAAGTATGATGATTATCGTAACATTGTCCATCACCCGGTAAACATGAATGGGGTCACGACTGTGTTGTCCATCGTTTGCGTGTCTGTTCTTCTGCAAGTGTGTCTGTTCTTCTTCGGCTCAATTTACGAGGACCGGTTTTGAGTTTTTAATCATGAAAATGAGGAAATCTTTGCAGAGGACATTTCGGCCGGGCCTCAGTTCTCTGAGGGGCTAGGGAATGAATGTAGTCATAAGGGTCCAGTTGGGCGGCCCGGTGGCCCATTGGTCAGCGCCGTGTCCTCACAGCAAGGAGGTCCTGGGATTCGAACCCCAGGCCGTCCCAGGTCCTTTCTGTGTGGAGTTTGCATGTTCTCCCCATGCATGTTAGGGTTAATGCTCCTGTCTGTGCCCCTGAGCAAGGCAATGGAAAGAAGACCTGGAGTCGGTCCCCGGGCGCCGCAGCTGCCCACTGCTCCTATACAATAGGATGGTTAAATGCAGAGAGCACATTTCATTGTAACCTGTACAATGACAAATAGAATAAAGTGGCTTTTTTCATCCGTCCTCACTAGTATAGTAAAACAAGCATATGTGTGTGTGCGCACACTGCTCGTGTAAATATTAATCATGTGTGTTGTCATGGAAATGAGCAAATGTTTGGGATCTTCCTGAGCAGATCACATCCACCAAACTACCCAAACAGAAGGAAGAACAAGCGAGCAAAGCGAGGGGTCGAAACAAAAGCTCACAGAAACGCGAAAGGGAACCGTGCACGTGTTAGGCTGCAGATATTTACTACACACCAGACACGATAACCTCTCCCTGTTTATCTTCCACAAGTCAGGCCTGATTAGGCTGAGTCGCAGGATGAATAACTTGATTCAAAATCAAAATCAAAAGACTGTTATGATAATAAATACCAGAATTATCTTCTGGCCATCATAAAACAGCCCTGGACCGACCGTGGCTAGCGAGTTATCTGTGTTGCACTTTGAGCCGGGGAGCGAGTTTCGATTTCCTTTTTACACATGTTGTTCTACCTTTTATGATATCCTCGTTACATTTGTAGCAAAGTTCATCCCAATCGGGGAGGACTCAAGGCTGCGGAAGTGTAATTTGTGTAATATATTAAACCAGACTTCAAACATAAGCAAGCTCAGCACTCCCATCCATCCGTCCATTATCCAAACCGCTTAGCCTTGCTCAGGGTCGTGGGGATGCTGGAGCCCAGCCCAGTAGTCACTGGGCGGCAGGCGGGGAGACACCCTGGACAGGCCGGGCCACCAGGCCATCACAGGGCCCACACCTAGGGACAATGTAGTACGGCCGATTCACCTGACCTGGATGTCTTTGGGCTGTGGGAGGAAACCCAGGCGGACACGGGGAGAACACGCAAACTCCACACGGAGGACGACCCCCAAAGTTGGACGACCCCGGGGCTCGAACCCAGGGCCTTCTCGCTGCCAGGCGACCGCGCTAACCCCTGCGCCGCTGTGCCGCCCCGCAGCAGCGCCCCCATTACAGCGTATTCATAGTTCAGCAAATACAACAACTGTCCCCAAGTTGTGAGCAACACCCGCCGACGGGCCTTGCCAGTTAACTGAATGCGCGCTCTCATAAACAGAGTAGTGCTTTCTCTGTCCACCGAAACAGACACACAGTCATCAACACCCATGCAAATGTGTATGTAAATAACCACAGACACACACACACACACACACACACACACACACGCATGAAGCGGACGCCTTCACGCAGGCCCACACAATCGACTTCATCGCTAACTCCTACATGTGGAGGTGAACTGCAGTTCTCCAGAAACCCTGAGAGGGGGGGGGGGGGAGCGAAGATGAGAAGACAAAAGGGACGCCCCCACACAGTTCACTGAAACACATCAAAACCCTCTCAGTGATGAGAAGTGAGGTCGCCCGTGGAGGGGAGATCCATCACTCGGTGTGGGTTACCTTGCTGGCAAATACGAGCCACCGTCGGTTCCTCTCTGACGACGCTGACTTTTCGAGAGACATTTGCTTAGCTGGGTTTTAAATGACAGGGTAACCGATTAAGTTCCTCCTGGAGGAATTTCCCCATGCCGCTGGTGCTGTAATGAGGAGAAACCTTTTCTTTTCTGTCAATAAGTGACTGAAATGAACACGTGAATGAGTATACATTCTGAGAACAGACAGGTATAATAAAAGCCCTTTGTTTTTACGATTTCAAACATCCACACGTTAAAAGTCAACCTGGGAGTCACCCCGGACCGTGTAAGCGATTCGTTTCTGCATTTTACAAGAAATGGAGTCACTTAATTTCATCTGCTGCAGCCAGATAAAACTGATACCTCAGAGAGAGAGAGTGGGCAAAAACCATCAGAATCACATTAAATGTAAAGGGTCAGCGTCCGGTAACGTCCCCCAGATAGCAAACTTGCTGTGGGCCCCGGACCCGTCCCACGCCCGACACTTTCATCCGGCCCCACATACCGCGTGGAATGACGGCACTTGGGCGGTCCGCTCCTTGTTTGCCACATCTGGGCCAGAACCAAGCCATAGCCATGCCGCATGTGCCACATATTTGCCAGAGGTGGCCCATATTTGTTTTGTGATCTCTGGGCCATAGTCACCATGCACCACACGGGGCCACTTCAGGGTCACATCCAGATCACATGTTGCCCAGAGCACCACACCTTTGCCAAAAAAGGCCCACATGTGAGTTGGCCCATTTGGGCCATATTTGCTACTATACATGTGGGCCACTTCAGGCTCACATCCATTTTGTCAGGGCCAGAAGAAGACCATCAGTGCCGCATCATCTCCTGAAGTGGCCCACATCCGGATGCTGTCTGGGGTAGCGGTCTATTCCGTTGCCTTCCAACACGGGGATCGCCGGTTCGAATCCCTGTGTTACCTCCAGCTTGGCTGGGCATCCCTACAGACACAGCTAGCCGTGTGTGTCTGCGGGTGAGAGGGTATTTGTCCTGGTCACCGCACTAGCGCCTCCTCTGGTCGGTCAGGGCACCTGTCCGGGGGGGAATAGCGTGATCCTCCCACGTGCTACGTCCCCCTGGTGAAACTCCTCATTGTCAGGTGAAAAGAAGCGGCTGGCGACGCCGCACGTATCGGAGGAGGCACGTGGTAGTCTGCAGCCCTCCCCGGATCAGCAGAGGGGGTGGAGCAGAGACCCTGACGGCTCGGAAGAGTGGGGTAATTGGTCGGGCACAATTGGGGAGAAAAAGGAGGAAAAAATGCAAAGGGTCAACCTGGGTCCACCTGTAAATGGACCCTGGTCGACGATCACTTAGTAAAGTTGATCTTTTCCATTGATAAAAAAGCAGCAACAACCTTGTGTGCCGATCACAGCATGGCGGATATCCTCAGAGGGGAAGTAGGCCTCACAGGGAAATGTGTCAAAAACTGTCTCAAAAAAGGGTTTTTGTTCCTCACATCTTCCAGTGTATTACCTTGACATGCGCATGACTGGTTTAATTTGACAACTTTCTTTTAATTTGGGGTTCCGATGAATGAATCAACATTTCTCAAGCCCCGTTTGCAGCTGAAGGCATAATATAGGACGCTGGCTGCAAATATTCCATGCACACGGCATGAATCCCCCCTTGTAAAAGCTTCTTAGATAAACCAAAGCAAGGTAGTTTTAGCATGGGGGGCCGCCGTGAGAGCTCGTTACTTTATTGGCCGGGAATAAATCTGTGCACTGACTCAGCTGACAACACAAGACTTGAAAAGATAAGTAGAACTGGATCCGATCCAAAAGGAATTATAGTGAAATAAGCGATCTCCTGAAAGTGGGGGGAAAACCCACGGCTGGGCTGACTGGGAGCAAACTTGGCGAGCAGAGATAAAAAGGGATTACGGCGCTCTGGTTCAAACGTCTTCATTAGGTCTTGAATATTAATTTGACTTTTCCACAGCAGAGCTTGGAAAAGTTTATCAGCGCGGATCCCAATGAGAAATTCATTTGCTTGCATTCCCGGACAGCATCCGGATGTGGGCCACCTCAGGCAGTGATGCGGCACTGGCGGCCTTCTTCTGGCCCTGACAAAACGGATGTGAGCCTGAAGTGGCCCACATGTATAATAGCAAACATGGCCCAAATGTGCCAAATCACATGTGGGCCTTTTTTGGCAAAGACGCGGCGCTCTTGGCAACATGTGATCTGGATGTGACCCTGAAGTGGCCCGTGTGGTGAATGGTGAATATGGCCCAAATATCACAAAACTAATATGGGGCCACCTCTGGCAAATACATGGCACATGCGGCATGGCTATGGCTTGGTTCTGGCCCAGATGTGGCAAACAAGGAGCGGACCGCCCAAGTGCCGTCATTCCACGCGGTACGCGGGCCGGATGAAAGTGTCGGGTGTGGGACGGGTCCGGGGCCCACAGCAATTTTGCTATCTGGGTTGAGACCCGCGTTAACGAAGGCGGCGTCCCACCCATTTTGGCTCCCATCCCGAGAGAAGCGAACGACATATAATAATAGCACAGTAGCGGGCAAATTACAAGCACGTGAGTTAATTTGTCTTTTTAATGAATAGCGTGTACAGGAATTATGGTTAACACGTCTCATTTAAAACGTGAATCACACACAGCATCACACAGCTCCTTCTCACTATGATGGCATTAAGGTCTTCCTTTCTACACTGTGCGCCACCACCTATTATTATTATTATTATTAATAATGTCTTCAGTCTCTGAAAAGGTTTTTTTTTTTTTATTGGAAGTCCGCCTCAGATTTCTACCGTCAGGAAGTCTGGCTCGTGATTTAACATACATCCAAAAGGCAGTGCTCAACAAGCCTCTCTTCTTCTCTCTGACTACCCCTATGTAGGTCGGGGAATAACGGAGGAACTCCCCCGCGTTGTGTATCAAACCGGTTTTCCACTTATCCTTTCAAGAGCGAAAGACAACATAGAAATCACTTGTCACTTAACTTAAAAGTCTGACACATAGTTTCAACATGAACTTTATTCCACGTGGGAGCTGGACGGCTTGATTAACAGCGGACGGAGGGTGAGAATTCCCCTCCTATCAGCCAGTCTGGAATCTCTCTAAAGCACTTTTTGTTTGGGTTATTTGGCTTCGGGGAGGGATTTAAAAAACAGAGAGAGAGAGAAACCGAGGTTGAAAAACAGACAGTGACAGACACACACATGCACACAGAAGGTGTGCATCTCCTCGGTTTCCCCAAAGCGGGTGGTTTTAGTTGTCCTCTGCCACTTGTGCAACACTGCAGAGACACTGGAAGTGATCCGCCGGCAGGAGTGTTTAAGTAATGCGAGGCCTTCGCCTCACTCAACAGTTGCATTCTTAATGGCGACTTTTAATTGGGACCTTATAAAGCAGAGAGAGCGCCTCGGGGGTTTCCAAACCCATAGAAGTCCACAAAGCACAAAGTGTGCCATTGAAGTGCGCAAGGCCACATGGTGCGTTGCTGTCTGTCAGCGCCGAGAAACAGACGTGAAGTATTAAGCCTTTCTACAGCTCGACTGTGAACAAGTAATAGTCAGTACACGCAACAAGAAAAAAAAAGGAAAAACCCAGTGTACTGATTACTACCCTTCTCAGATAAATCAAGGAAAAGAGGAAAAAAAAGGCTTGCGAAACAAGTGGAACTATTAATCTCAGACACCACACACCCCAAAAAAAACCCCTCTCTCCAACTCTCTCTGTGATGTTACGGGTCAATGGAAGAGAAGAGGAGTCAATTTGTACCTTTCTGCTCTCAGATGCAATACCAGGTAAAAGGCTTTTAAACTACAATTCAGGGGCCCTTTGCTGCTTAGTGAGGAAAGCGGTTCTCGTTTAATGTAACGACAAGGGTAAAAGAACACTAAAAAACGGAGGGACGTTTACTGCTTGGACGGATCACAGATGTTGTGGACTTCGCTTACTTTGGACTTGCGCAGAGTTCTCGCTTTGTTTTAATGGCACCGATGTAACCGGTTATTTTCTTGCCCGGTGCGGGGTTCGATACGAGGTGTGCCGCACCACAAGGCGACATCACTAACCGCTCGGCTAAAGGGTCAGACCCGTTATCTAGGGGGCTAACGTGTCTTATTAGTAGTTTACAGTCGTCACCCTCTCCCGGAAGCGCGCCCTCGCGCTTTGTTATTCCCGCGCTCCGAAGAGACTTCTGAGGATCTGCACACTTCCGGATCCCACCGCTGCCACCGATGTAACCGGTTATTTTCTTGCCCGGTGCGGGATTCGATACGGGGTGTACTGCACCACAAGGCGACATCGCTAACCGCTCGGCTAAAGGGTCAGACCCGTTAGCTAGGGGGCTAACGTGCCTTATTAGTAGTTTACACTTCTTTAGTTGTTTTTGAAAAATCCTTTAAAATCGGGGTCAGACTACACGATTCTTGTCTCACGATGGTCACCATCAGAGCCCTAGAAAGAGAGAGTTACGTCAATCAGGGGTCAGAACGCGAGAGGGTCACGTGGTTCATGTAGCCGCCGAATAGGTCCAAACGAAGCTTGGCGGGTCATTTAAACGAACTGCTTAGCCGCGCTTTCTGGTAACCGCTAACCAATATTTTCAGATTTTACATTTATATATAGATATAGATATAGTCCAACGTGACACATATTCTATGCGCATGTGTAGGAACATTAAAACTAATATTTTGTTTGAAATTGGCGAGCTGTCACGCTTTAAATTACATCGTTAATTTGATTCAAACGTGCTTGTAAAACGGTCATCATTAAAATGTCAACTGTAGCTTCTTACCTGTAAATTAACCTTTGATTAATGCGAGAAACAAACCTCCGCCATAGAAATCCTATTGCCCCGGGTCGCACCGTTTGGAACTATCCGGGGCTCCCGTGATCCGCCATTGCTGTTAAATAATTGGCCCGTTGACGTCTACGGAGTTGACGTAACTCTCTCTTTCTAGGGCGCTGGTCACCGTGCCAGGTTAGCCAATCATAGCGCCATAAATTCTTGCCGCGTCTTGGCCGGGAGACTGACAACGACCCCGACCAATCGGCGCAGGCTGCCTTCCCCGAGCTTGCGTCAGCTCATAGGTCGTCGGGGAGGAGGGGTCAAGAAATTGTAAATCATGGTTACGGAAAACCAACGTGTGACGCTGGCACCGCCTTGTGGCGCAGTACACCCCATATCGAATCCCGCACCGGGCAAGAAAATAACCGGTTACATCGGTGGCAGCGGTGGGATCCGGAAGTGCGCAGATCCTCAGAAGTCTCTTCGGAGCGCGGGAAGAACAAAGCGCGAGGGCGCGCTTCCGGGAGAGGGTGACGACTGTAAACTACTAATAAGACACGTTAGCCCCTAGCTAACGGGTCTGACCCTTTAGCCGAGCGGTTAGTGATGCCGCCTTGTGGTGCGGTACACCCTTCTTTAAAACACGTTTGAGTCCATATACTAAATGCCATATGTTACGTTCATATGTGTAGCTTTAAAGAGTTCTGATATCTGTATCAGAACTCTTTATATATATATATATATATTAGATTGTAAAAGCTGAATGGCCCTTCTGGGATAAATGAAGTTGTCTGAATCTGAATCAGTACATGTCTCTTTAAAGCATCTGCGTCACTGTGATAACGTTACTTTCCAGATGACTATCAACCCTTAAGGACAGACAGAACAAGCCGAGATAGTAACTGATAATGGAGATAATGACAACCGAGACAAAAGACTGTGACATCGGTCACTTGTGTAATATGTGTGCGTTCAGAGGTTCATTACAAACTTAAGATACAATCTCTTGCATACAAACGGAAGCACGAGAAGAGAACTATTTATAGGGTCAAACAAGTCATGGGGCACTGCACCGGGTGTGGGTGTGCAGTGGCTCACAATGCGACCAACAAAGATCAACTTGCATCCTGTGGCGCATATACGAATGCACACGCACGCACACACACATACACGTTACACTCTGCGTACACGCGCGCACACACACACACCACAACTGGGTCTGATTCCCCTGCTAGACAGATGCACATATGTCTTTGCTGCAGTGTGATTTCCCCCCCCCCCATTACTACATTAACATGGGAGCAGTGAAATATTTAAGATTTCGTCAACAGCAGCTGGACTTTTACTTTGAGCTATGGAGAGGCACTGGTGTTGGATGAAATCCTTGAAAATGTATCAAAGATAGAGAAAATGCCCCCCCCCCAATTCACAAATATACTGCACAGAGCTGCTTTAGTGATTCAACTGGGGCTCAGAAAACACAACGTGTTTCCTACTAAACTGTTGAATCAAAGAAATGTAGACTTTTCAGGAAATATAGTATAGTATAATAGTTTCTTGCCGCACAGCAAGAAGGTCCTGGGTTCGAGCCCTGGGGTAGTTCAACCTTGAGGCTCGTCCCACGCCCTCTGTGTGGAGTTTGCACGTTCTCCCCCTGTCTGCGTGGGTTTCCTCCTACAGTCCCAAGACATGAAGGTCCGGTGAATCGGCCGTACTAAATTGTCCCTGGGTGTGAACGTGTCGGCCCTGTGATGGCCTGGCGGCCTGTTCAGGGTGTTTCCCCGCTTGCTGCCCAATGACTGCTGGGATAGGCTCTAGCATTCCGCGACCCCGAATTCGGATAAGTGGCCTGTCCAGGGTATCTCCCCGCCTGCCGCCCAATGACTGCTGGGATAGGCTCCAGCATTCCGCGACCCCGATTGGGATAAGCGGCTTGGATAATGGATGAATGGATAGGATGGGTGCACTGTGACAAAATTCTGAGCATGCTCTGCATTGCTGTTCTCTCTTCCGTAGAAGCGTGTGTACTGTTGCATATTATTAGCAATACCCCGGTTAAGTTTATTTTAGACACTGCACTTTCTGTGGTTAAACTGCCAATCGAAATGTGACCATGTCTGCATACAGCAGGACTTACCTCACGCCTCTCGCCCTTGAGTGGTAGTTTTGAGACCCCACCACTCAAAGGAAACCAGGGACAAGCTGAAGTCCCAGAGGTGTCTGGAAATTCACACAGCATCTATATTAGCGTCTACTCCGGTGATTCATGCCGCAGCTGTTCGACAGACGCGCGTTTTCTGTGTTCATTTCTGAGGTGAAACTGACAGTTTCTGTCTCTCTGACCGTTTCAGAAGGGGTTTCTCTCTGGAACGGCGTGTCCACACCCTTGAATTATGTCGAGACACCTTGTGAGAGAGAGATTGCTTTAATCCACTAACGTCGCTGGGACAGAGCGCCGCTGCTGACAAGACAAAAACACGGCGCTCGAGAGAAGGGTGGCCCCGAGACGTCGCTGCAGAGGATGCGCTAATACGCTAGATTAATCTCCATAAAGGGATTTCCCAGGAATTAGAAACTCTTGATTACTCGCGTCGCTCTGTAGGCCGTTTAAATCAATTGCGCTAACTTAATTAGAGTAATTACGGCGCTCTGGTGTGGCAGACTGAGGTTTACGGAGGCCCCCTCCGAGTGGAGACGGTAGTTCCAGACGTCAACCTTTCAACGCCGAAGAAAATAACAGATTTTCAAAAGTGGCTGCAGTCCTTCTAATGAGCTGGTAGGAACGCTGACGCAGTAAAAAGAGAAAATGGAGACTTGAATGTCTCAGGGATAATAGTTCTGTAACCGGTATTTTCTTGCCCGGTGCGGGATTCGATACGGGGTGTACTGCACCACAAGGTGACGTCACTAACCGCTCGGCTAAAGGGTCAGACCCGTCAGCTAGGGGCTAACGTGTCTTATTACTAGTTTACAGTCGTCACCCTCTCCCGGAAGCGCGCCCTCGCGCTTTGTTATTCCCGCGCTCCGAAGAGACTTCTGAGGATCTGCACACTTCCGGATCCCGCCGCTGCCACCAATGTAACCGGTTATTGTCTTGCCCGGTGCGGGATTCGATACGGGGTGTCCTTCACCACAAGGTGACGTCACTAACCACTCGGCTAAAGGGTCAGACTCGTTAGCAACGGGTCTTATTAGTAGTTTACAATAATATTGAAGGAATATGCAGCAATGTAACACGGGAACTTCTTGTTTTTAAACTTTAGCAAAGCACGGGCGTTTTGAGTGAAGAGCTTACCGGGACCTCATTTCAGCTTCCACACCCGGAAAAGCTTTTTTCATGCATGCTGTAGCTGTGCAGCGAGCGGCAGCACATGAAAGCTTAGCAGTGAAAAGCTATTAGGCTCAGCGGAGAGTGGTGAACAACACACTTTCTATCATGTGATAGAGAGCAACTTGTGAAGGATGGTCCTATAAGTCATCTCATGATGAACGAGGGGACTGAGAATAGACTGTTAAAAAAAACCCACTTCTTCCCTCATATGACAGCTGAATGAGGTCATTTATGTCCAGGACAAATCCTTATGTGACACCAAAACACCAATATAAATCTGCCAAAACACGGCTGCTATGTTGTGTATGAGGGATAAGTGTGGGATGAGAGGGCCCACGGGCCGTATCCATGGAATCAACGTTGAGGGGGGGGGGGCAAATCTGCCCTGCCCCCCCCCCCCCCAGAAAAAAACGCAACTTGAAACACATTTCCTGTCCGGGTAGCGTAGCGGTCTATTCAGTTGCCTACCAAGTTGGGGATCGGCGGTTCGAATCCCCTATACAGACACATTTGGCTGTGTTTGCGGGTGGGAAGCCGGAAGTGGGTATGTGTCCTGGTCGGTCAGGGCGCCTGTTCGGGGGGAAGGGGGAATAGCATGATCCTCCCACGCGCTACACCCCCCTGGCGAAACTCCTCACTGTCAGGTGAAAAGAAGAAGCCTGGTGACTCCACATGTATCAGAGGAGGCATGTGGTAGTCTGCAGCCCTCCCCAGCTCGGCAGAGCGGGTGGAGCGGTGACCTGGGACAGCTCGGGTACAATTGGGGAGATAAAGGGGGAAAAAAATCCCGCCACAATAGAAGAAAAAACAAACGAAACTCGTGGATACATCCATCCATCCATTATCGGAACCGCTTATCCTGCTCTCAGGGTCGCGGGGTGGCCTGCCCAGGGTGCCTCCCCGCCTGCCACCCAGTGACTGCGGGGATAGGCTCCAGCATCCCTGCGACCCTGAACGCCCGTCTTGACAAAAGCTGATTCTGCTTTTGATGCAAGCTTGGACTTTTGTGTTGCAACGTATTCAGCGCAATATAAACAGAGGACTTCCTTTAATTAAGGAGGAGCTGTAATGGAGCCAAGAATAACCGTCACACCAGTTCCCCTGAAAGGAGAGCGTCCTATTTGATAGGGTTTGTCTAGGTATGGCATTCACGTTTAGTTGATTTGGGTGAGGTCCAAGCTCCTCCCCTCCCTCTCCTTCACCTTTATCTTTGCCTGCATGTCTGATCTCTCTCCCTCTCCCTCCCTCTCTCTCTCCCTCTCTCCCCCCCCCCTGTGTCTGTCATTGTCTCAAACTCTCTCTCCCTGGTTGAATGTGTTATCTGAAATACACATGAGAAGCCATACTTAGAGGAAGATCTCAGACGGTGGTGCGTGGTTGCCTGCCATACAATAGCAAAAAAAGTTTTTGCATTTATATTTTTTTATATTAATAAATTGGGGGGGTGCATTTTGAGCATATTTTATTGGGCGGTGTGCCCCCCCCCCACCCTAATATATAGTATACGGCCCTGGATTGCCAACAGGAGCTTTGGGCTAGCTCTAAAACACTATGTATGAGGCTTCCTCGCCCCAATCTAAATCATCCTTGACAGATTATAATCCAGGGAAGGAAATCCCAGACTGCTGAATCAGTTCATCCGGACGCTACGTTTCATCGCTCATCTAAGTGACCTCGCCAGTCTCCGCTGACTGCAGGTGTCACCACCCTGGCAAACAGCACAGTTGCTCAACGACCGGAACCAGCGATCGGTTGCATATGCAAATCGTCGTGACCATTAATGAGAGTTCAAATAGCCACGTGTACTATTCACAGAGGATTGGGGAACAGTTGCGATCACAGCATCGTAAGATGTCGACGGGTGAACTCTTAGACCCCCATTTCAGGCCTCTTCACATAGATGACCTCTTTGACCCCCCCCCCCCCCCGTTCAAACAGGCGCTCCTCCCTGTCAAGGGTGTGCACGTCCTCACCCTCTGTGTCCAGATGAACCGGTTCAACTTTCTGGGAGAGTAAGATTAATTGCAAAACTGACCTCAGAAAAGTGGACTTGCAGTTTAAATAATGGCGGAGGAGGGTGTATCCTGGAATAGGTCAGCTGAGAGTTTGGTCATGATTCGTTTCTTCAAGCCCAGTAAAAGGTTTTGGCCAGAGATAAGAGTTCCCCCCCTGTTTCCTGTAACAAATATAGGACCACTTATGCAAATGTTAGTGTTGCAAAATTCAACAAAGCAGGATGAAATCCCAGAGGGGAGGGGGGGGGATGATAAAAGACCAGAGGAAGCCATGTTCGAGGAGAGCGAATCTCTCCAACTGAAGGCTTGGTACATGGAAAAAAAAAGATTCATATATCTATGGTTAGCAGGCTTACCTAAAATAAAATAAAAAAACAAAACTGAAGGTTTGAATGTTGAAGTGCTGGAATGGCGTCCGAGAGGAATGTTGGATGATAAAGGCTTCCCTGCAACTCAAGCCATGTACAGGGCACACCAGACTGCCGTCCATAGAGAGAAAACTTAGGATCCCTCCACATCCATTTATTACATGGATGAATGGATGAATGGATGAATGCCCTCCTCAAACAGAGGAGGGCATTAAAAACGTTAGGCATTGCAACTTGCAAGAGAGGCCGGTTCACTTACCTATCTTCAGTAATACTCGTCAGGCAGCACGGCGTTCCCAGTGGTTAGCAGAAGGTCCTGGGTTCGACCCCCGGGGCCGTCCCAGGTCCTTCCTGTGTGGAGTTTGCATGTTCTCCCCGTGTCTGCGTGGGTTTCCTCCCACCCTCAAAAAGACATGCACGTTAGGATTAACGCTCCTGTCTGTGCCCCTGAGCAAGGCAGTGGAAAGAAGAACTGGAGTGGGTCCCCGGGCGCTGCAGCTGCCCACTGCTCCTACACGGTAGGATGAGTTACATGCAGAGAGCACATTTCACTGGAAGAATGCAATTAATTGCAAGAATACAGCGTCAAATAAAGTGGCTTTCTTTCTCTCTTTCTTCTATAATCAGCCTACTGGCTAACATTTGTACACTCATCTTAGAATTCAACAGAGTTTTATTGCAGACACTGAGTTGGAAAATGGTACCTGCAGCCAATTCAACATATTCACTTTTCTATTTGTTTGTTTGTTTATTACCCCAACTCCTCCGAGCTGCTCCACCCCCTCTGCTGATCCGGGGAGGGCTGCAGATTACCACATGCCTCCTCCCATACATGTGGAGTCGCCAGTTGCTTCTTTTCACCTGACAGTGAGGAGTTTCACCAGGGGGGGACGTAGCGCGTGGGAGGCTCACGCTATTACCCCGCAGTTCCCCCTCCGCCCTGAACCGGTGCCGCAACAGACCAGAGGAGGCGCTAGTGCAGTGACCAGGACACAAACCCACAGACACGGCCAATTGTGTCTGTAGGGGCGCCCGACCAAGTCGGAGGTAACACGGGGATTCGAACCGGCGATCCCCGTGTTGGTAGGCAACGGACTAGACCGCTACGCCACCCGGACGCCCCAATTCAACGTATTCACTCTAACCAAATACAGAAACATAGTTTCATCAGGCATTTTATGTTTGCCTGCGGGTCCTGACTTGACTCCAGACAGATAATGTCACTTCCAGACTCATTTATTCAGCCGGGGGGGGGGGGGGGCGGGGTGACTGATGGTGTCTGTCAGTTTATCAAAAATCTCTTAAATGGCTACTTCAGAAAGCTCATTCGGTGTGATTTAACGGACACGTTTCGCCATTTTCAGACAGACATCCGGCATTTTAACCGGTTTAGTTTGGCGGGTCTATTTTTTGCTCAGTTCGATTTCAGTGCAGTTCAGCAACAAGAACGGGACACGGCAGACCAGAAACCAGCCCAGAGACGCTCAGCAGCCACGTGTAAACCCCCCCAATCCCTCTGGCCGGACTGGGGTTAAAATACATGTCAGCACTGGCCCGGCATGCTTTGGGAATTGTTTTGGTGAAAACAAACAGAAGTGGTGAGGAATTAAAAAACAAACCCTAAAAAGAAAGAGAGATCGTAAAAAAAGGGGAAATGACCGGCCTGGGGGGGATGTCTGAAAAGCCGCGAGTAAAATAAGAAACCATTCCCGCCTGAACAAAGGTGCTTCCGGTGAGAGACGTCGCTCCAGAAGTCCGGGATGGGGGGAAAAGAGAGAGCGCGAGAGCGGCGAACAAAGCGCTGGGATTGGCCGCCGTGGACGTCCAGTTTGTGGGAAGGGAAGGACTCTAGCGGGATAGAGGCAGATGACAAAGAAGCCTTTCTTCCGGAGGGGAAATGAGCATGGGCTCAGAAAGCCCCCTCGACACCGGACCCACCAACACGCACGGGCCCCGGCTTGTGGCCTTGGCTTGGTTTCAGATAGGGAAACGGCATTACGAGCGGGGGGGGGGGGGGGGGGAGACGGAGAGCGAAAGAGAGAGAGAAAAGAGAAAGGAGAGACGGCTCTTGAGAAAACAGAAGTTACTAATTAGGAGGAATTCTCCGACAGCAGTTTGGTGCTTGGCTGAATTCCCTCCCTCTCTCTCTCTCTCTCTCTCCTCGCTCTCTCGCTCTCTCTCTCGCACTCTCTCTCAGTCTCTCTCTCTCTCTCTCTCTCGCTCTCACTCTCTTTCTCTCTCACTCTCTCTCTTTCTCACTCTTCTCTCTCTCTCTCTCTCTCTCTCTCTCTCTCTCTCTCTCTCTCTCTCTCTCTCTCTCTTTCTCTCTCCTCTCTCTCTCTCTCTCTCTCTCTCTCTCTCTCTCCCTCTCTCTCCTTCTCTCTCCCTCTCTCTTTCTCCCTCTCCCTTTCTCTCTCTCTCTCCTTCTCTCTCCCTCTCTCTTTCTCCCTCTCTCTCTTTCTCTCTCTCCCTCTCTCTCTCTCCCTCTCTCTCCCCCTCTCTCTCTCTTTCTCCCTCTCTCTCTCTCTCTCTCTCTCTCTCTCTCTCTCTCTCTCTCTCTCTCTCTCTCTCTCTCTCTCTCTCTCTCTTTCTCCCTCTTTCAGTCTCCATCTCTCTCTCCCCCCCTCTCTCTCTCCCTCTCTCCGCCTCTCTCTCTTTCTCCCTCTTTCAGTCTCCATCTCTCTCTCTCCCCCTCTCTCTTTCTCTCTCCTCCCTCCTCTCTCCACGCAGATGTTTGACTTCCTGTTTCGCTGGCGTTGGGTCCAGAGCCCGTTCTTGCTCTGTTGTCGCAGCGGGAGACGCCGCTGCTGATCATTAGTGGCCATGAATAATGAGCTCGGCCCGACACACCGAAGAGCGGAGAACAAAGACCTCCGAGACAAACAGGATACCGTACATTAAACAGGAGGCATGCTGGCCATCTGTAAAACTTGTTCCGCAAGACGTGCTAATAAAGTTCCCTTTTGATTGAACAACGGCTGGGTGGATGGATGATTTTCGATCTTAATCCAGATTTCATTAATTTGAACTCCGAGAAAGGCCACTGTCCTCCTGACTCTTCAGACATGATCACGTCATCATTGTTCACGCACTATTGTAACGTGCATGGATAAGGAGACACGCTGGCCGCTGGCTGGCGAATTAATCCTTTAGTCGAGCGGTTAGCGACGCCTCCTGCGGCGCGGGCGATACGGGTTCGCGTCCCGGCCGCGGCAGTTCCCGTGGTTGCGCTGTCCCCCCGAATCCGCTACAATGTATTCTCGGTCCTTCTTTCGCTTCGTGTGCATGTTTAAGCGGGATGACTGAGCAGTGAAGTGAAGTACCTGGCAGTTCAAGGACACGCATAGGAACAAATAAATACGGAAACAAATAACGTCACATGTCACCCAAATTTGAAGGGCGCTTCTGTAAGAGAAAAGGACCTCGCGGCGGTACTCTTCTTCGTGGGAAAATATTATGCACCGGGGAGAGTTGTCGGTGCATGAAATGAGCGGTGATTTCTGAGCAAACCGGGTGATTCAATAGAAAAACAGAAAATGTCAGTCAGCTGGGCAGGATGAGAGCGGATGACATTCTCCTTTGTTCCCCTAATAGGAAGCAGAGGGGATATCTTAAGAGGAAACACTCAGTTCCCGTATGCTTCAGGTGACGTATCTGGCTCTCGCTCTCGCGCTCTCGCTCTCGCTCTCTCTCCCTGTGCGCGCGTCTGACTCAATTCTTGCAGCATTAACAGGCAGAATTGTGACATCAGCTCCAGGATCACACGTGGAGAGGAAATGGCAGCTAACACACACCCACACACAACTGTACACTAACGCCAAAAGACACACACAAATACACACACTCTCACAGACGTCAGAGCCAGGCGGGGAGATGTGGTCTTGAGTCAGAGCTGAGCTGAGCAGCGAGCAGGGAAAGCGCTCCCTGACTTGCTTTCTTATTTGCTCCGCATTAGTTACGTTGCCTCCCAGCCAGCTCTTCCGGGCTCTGAGAAACCCACGTGGACAAGGTGGATTGTTGGGCTACAGGACCGTAACGGTTTCGTCATAATAAACTATCCGAGCTGGAAATGATAAAAGACCAATGACAACTACAACATATCAAGTAGCCGATATATAATGGCCAATACCACCTGGCTCTGGGGCTCCTCTTCCATGGGAGAGGGATTAAAAGCAACACTGAGCTGCTGAGCCTACCAACACGGGGATCCCCGGTTCGAATCCCCGTGTTACCTCCGGCTTGGTCGGGCGTCCCTACAGACACAGTTGGCCGTGGGAAGCCTGCGTGCGTGTCTGCGGGTGGGAAGCCGGATGTGGGTCTGTGTCCTGGTCGCTGCACTAGCGCCTCCTTTGGTCGGTCGGGGAGCCTGTGCGGGGGGGGGGGACTGGGGGGAATAGCGTGATCCTCCCAAGCGCTACGTCCCCCTGGCGAAACTCCTCACCGTCAGGTGAAAAGAAGCGGCTGGCGACTCCACATGTATGGGAGGAGGCATGTGGATCGGCGGAGGGGGCTGAGCAGCGACCGGGGTGGCTCGGAAGAGAAGGGTAGTCGGTCTTTCGGACTTGGGCCGTTTCCAAGGGCAACGCGACGCCGGGCGCCATCTTCCAAGGGTCCAGAGGCATTGTGACATCACGACCGAAAGACCGATTGGCCAAGTACAATTGGACAGAAATAAATACATATGTAAACTACTAATAAGACACGTTAGCCCCTAGCTAACGGGTCTGACCCTTTAGCCGAGCGGTTAGCGATGTCGCCTTGTGGTGCAGTACACCCCGTATCGAATCCCGCACCTGGCAAGAAAATAACCGGTTACACTGGTGGCAGCGGTGGGATCCGGAAGTGTGCAGATCCTCAGAAGTCTCTTCGGAGCGCGGGAAGAACAAAGCGCGAGGGCGCGCTTCCGGGGAGGGTGACGACTGTAAACTATTAATAAGACACGTTAGCCCCTAGCTAACGGGTTTAACCCTTTAGCCGAGCGGTTAGCGATGTCGCCTTGCGGTGCAGTACACCCCGTATCGAATCCCGCACCGGGCAAGAAAATAACCGGTTACACATACATACATACATACATACATAAACAAACAAATAAAATGTAATAAAAACAATATTGCGCTAAAGTCTTTCATGCTACAATCCCACAAGCAAATACAAGAGGTGTAAAAGTCGGCGCTGCGGGTCACGACAGCAGGCGAGCGGGAGACGGAGGCGCGGGGGGAAGGATGACGACACGTCTCTCAGGTATGTCATCGACTCAGAGCTGCGGGAGACCTGAGGGAGGCTGCTTTACGACAGGTCGGAAAACACACACAAAAAAAGAAAAACACACAGAGGCTGAACACAGCGTAGGAGCCTTAATCTCACCACTTCAGCTGAAATGCCAGAGCAAGGCGCAGGGATGTGAAATGGCTGACGCGTTTCTTCGGGCACCTCTCCTGTTTCCGTCTGCGCACAGGTCTGAAAATAAGCAAAGCGCAAACGTTCAGGACGGGCCGGGAAACAAGGAGGGGGTGAGGGAGCATGATTGGTTTGTGGCTCCCTAGAGATGAGAGGATAAAAATTGCACAAAATTCTTTTGGGGGGATTAATCATTAGAGATTACAATTTTCTGTGCGTGTGTATGCGTGTGTGTGCGTGTGTATGTGTGAGAGAGAGAGATGTGCGTGTGTATGCGTGTGTGTGCTTGTGTGTGTGCGTGTGTGTGTGTGTGCTCTCACACAAAGTACAACAAGCTCTCACGTTGCCAGAGCAGATACCGAGCCACAGAGGGTCACTTGTGCAAATGTGATTAAACCAAAGTGAAAGACGCATTAAACAATAGATTCACTGAAACCCAGCAATCCTGTTTGACAGAGGGTGGAGGAAGATGAAGTCTGCTGACCGGATGGCTTAACGAGACCGGATATTCAGATTTAGATTGTGTGAGTAAGGCTGCAACGGTTGAGGGCAGGCACTTGGGGGGGGGGGGAAACAACAACTCACTAACCAAATAAAAGGGTGTTTGTCTGAAAGTCAAGTTCAAGTTCATTTCTCTGTCATGCGTAATACTATGAACACTATGAAATTCTTGTGCTCTGGCTCTCTCTGCCTTAACACAAGGACACACCATCCCCCCCCCCAAAAAAAAGACAACACTACAGCTCTACAGACTATGTACACGATGAATTCATACATTGTCTACACAATACACAGTACACGATAGTGCAACAGCGTAAGGTCCATATGAGTGCATCATCTATTCAGCGACCCTGACTGCCTGTGGGAAGAAACTATGAGTGAGACGGGTGTAGTGTGATGTGATGCCCCCTTAACGTCATTTAGATGGAAGGAGCGAGAGCAGAACACGGGCGGGGTGGCTGGTGTCCCTAATGATGTTTTGGGCTTTCCTTTGCAGCGAGGGGTGTAAATATTGTGAAGTTGTGGTATTTCCGTAGCAGTGATGTTTGCTGCTGTCTTCACGGTCCTCTGCAGCCCTGAGCAGTCAGGTTGCCAAGCCACACTGTGACACAGCCTGTCAGGACACTCTCCACGATACTGCCATAAACGCTCCAAAACTCTTGAGACGTCTCAGAAAACAGTCTCTGCTGTGTCTTCTTGAGGACGTGGTTGGTTTTGAGAGACCACGTGAGGGTGTCTGTGATGTGTGAACCAAGAAATCTAAAACGGTCCACAATTTCAACGGAAGAACGTTGATGGAAATAGGAATGTGATTTCATCTGATCTCTCTCAAGTCAACGATGATTTCTTTTGTCTTATTGACATTTAGAGAGGTTGTTATCATGGCACCCTATTGTTAAATCTTCCACTTCCCTCCTATAGGCCCTCTCATCACTGTCACTTATTAGTCCAATCGGTGTGGTGTCATCTGCAAATGTAATGATGCTGTTGTTGTCATATTTGGCAACACAGTCGTGTGTAAGCAGACTGATAGGGGGCTGAGACAGCAGCCCTGAGGGGTGCCGGTCCTAAGAATTAATGTAGATGAGCATGTTTCACCTATTCTTACAATATGGGGTCTGCCTGTCAGGAAATCAAATAGCACGTTAGAGATAGAGTTGCCCAGACCAAGACCTTTGAGCTTCATTACCAGTTTGGATGGTACACTTGTATCAAAAGCAGAGCTGCAATCCATGAACTACATTCTGGCATAGGTATTTTTCTTTTCAAGGTGTAGTAAACCAGTATGCAGCACAAGTGAGATAGTGTCATCTACAGATCTGTTGGAACAGTCAAGTCAAGTCAAGTCAAACACATCAAGTCAAATTAATTTGTATGTCATTAAATCACAATTTAGTCCCAGAAAGCTTTACCGTCACATTACACCACATACGACAAACCCCGGGGGTTAGACCCTTAATTCGGATGAGGAAAAACTCCTCAGATGGGCAAAACCTCATGAAGAGCACCAGAGGAAGGATCCCTCTTCCAGTACGGATAGACATGCAACAGGTGCCGAGTGGACAGAGTAGAAATACAGTTATGATGAAATTATGGTGAAATAAGATAAGGTTAATTATCCTCCCCGGCAGCACAACAGGCACCCTCCACAGACACTGCCAGGCGGTATAATACCTTTAAGTCTCGATGCATGCTCGATAACCCAGGTAAGGAAATCACAGAACGTTGAACCAGTTCATCTGGACACTGTGTTTATTGGGAGAAACAGTTCATCACTCATCTAAGTGACCTCTTTGGTCTCAACTGACTATACCTGCAGTCAGTAGGTATAGTCAGTTGAGCATACCTACTGACGTACCCCGCCCTTATAAACAATACAGCTGCATAACGACTGAAACCAACGACCGGTTTCATATGCAAATTGCTGTGACCATTAACTAGAGTTTCAATGGCCATGTGTACTATTCACAGAGGATTGGGGAATGTTTGCAATCACAGCATTGTAAGATGGCGACAGGTGTACTCTCAGCCCCCTGTCCTTTTCTCAAATTTAATGATGATAAGTCTCCGATGCTCTGGTTTCCTCCCACAGTCCAAAGACATGCAGGTACTAAATTGTCCTCCCGGTGTGAATGTGTGTGTGGACCCTGTGATGACCTGGTGGCCTGTCCAGGGTGTCTCCCCGCCTGCCGCTCAATGACTGCTGGGATAGGTTCCAGAATTCCCGTGACCCTGAGAGCAGGATAAGTGGTTTGGATAATGAACGGATGGATGGAAGGAAGGAAGGAAGGAAGGAAGGAAGGAAGGAAGGAAGGAAGGAAGGAAGGAAGGAAGGAAGGAAGGAAGGAAGGAAGGAAGGAATGAATGTTGTAATGCACCTTACTCTGGTATCAGCCAGGGCGTCCTCCACCGTCTGCAGTTGGTACAAAGCGCCGCTGCTGGGCTCATTGCCGGGAAAAAGAGGCATGATCGTGTCCCTCCTGCGCTGGCCTCCCTACACTGGCTCCCTGCTTTATTTCAAATTGATTTTAAACACTCATTGCTCACTTTTAAGGCTTTAAATGGTCTTGCTCCTACATACATTTCTGATTTATTGAGCTGGTGTATGGCCTCTCAACCATTAAGATCTGCAGATGGGGCCCTGCTGGTTACTCCCAGGTCTCGGTTTGTCACAAAGGGTGATGGGGCTTTTGCTGTTCGAGCCCCCACACTATGGACCTCTCTCGCTACTGAACTAAGACCAATAACGCCTCTAGTTTCTTTTTGTGGATTTTTTACGCCCCCCCCCCTTTTCTTCCAATTTTACTTGGCCAATTACCCCCACTCTTCTGAGCCACCCCGGTCGCTGCTCCACCCCCTGTGGCGATCCGGGGGGCGGGGGGCTGCAGACTACCACATGCCTCCTCCGATACATGTGGAGTCGCCAGCCGCTTCTTTTCACCTGACAGTGAGGAGTTTCACCGGAGGGGGGGGGCGTGGCGCTTGGGAGGATCAAGCTATTCCTCACCAGTTCTCCCTTACCCCCGAACAGGTGCCCCGACCGACCAGAGGAGGCGCTAGTGCAGCGACCAGGACACATACCCACATCGGGCTTCCCACCCGCAAACAAGGTCAATTGTGTCTGTAGGGGCGCCAAGCCGGAGGCAACACGGGGATTCAAACCGGCGATCTCCGTGTTGGTAAGCAGCGGGATAGACCGCCACGCCCAAAACTTTGGTTTTTATTTTTATACTGGTTTTATTTTTACTCTTACTTACTTGGTCTTATTGTTATTTTTGCCTTGTCTGGTTTTATTTCCTTGTAAAGCGCGTTGTAACATTGTTTCAGAAAAGTGCTATATAAATAAAGTTGTTATCATTATTAAAGTTCTTAGTCCCCTCGGGTCAGGGACGGTGGTTCCCTCTTCTCATAGATGGCCTCTTTGACTCCCCGTTCAAACCAGCCTTCCTCCCTATCAAGGATGGAAGAGTGGCCGCGTGCCTCCAGACGGGCGTAGACTGCGGAGTCCCGGCCCGACGCGTTAGCTCTCCTGTGTTCTGCCGTCCTCTTGGGGAAAGGAGGAAACCCCCAGTGGGCCTGTGACGGGCCGGGGGGACGGACTTGTACATCGGGTATGAGGACACCTGCAGTGCAGTCAGTTTAGACTGGAGAGGTCACTAAGATGACTGATGAGACGTTTCTCTCAGTAAACGTGTCCAGATGAACTGATTCACACTTTTGTCCAAAAATGGTCCTCGAGATTCCTTCAAAACCGAGGAGAAAATGCTGGGTATAGGTCGAGTAGGGTCAGAATTTTTCGGAGAAATGCTGGGAGAAGATTCCGTAAGGGAATTACGTGACGGCCGTTTATGGCGAAAGTGCTCCTTTTATTCGAGGTCGCTGGTGATGTGATGTGGTGGGGTCACACGTCAGTGTTGGGTGGCTTTCATCACACAGACACTGGAAGCAATGGAAGGTATTCAAACTTTAATCCACAAAATGGGGTGTTTCGATCCACATGGTGAGGTACTTTATTGATCTAAACTATGACAAATTGACCTCTTAAATGTGTCGGTAGAAACTGCAATATTGTAGCGAATTCGGGGGGCAACCACAAGAACTGCCGCGGCCGGGAAGCGAACCCATATCGCCCGCACCGCAGGAGACATCGCTAACCGCTCGACTAAAGGGTCAGACCCGCCAGCCAGCGGCCAGCGTGTCTTCTTATCCATGCATGTTACAATATCTTCATATAGTCTCCCCCATTCAATTTACGCAGTACCACGTGACACGTTTGTTGCGTTCTACGTATACGCCAGTAGGTGTCACCAATGGTATGAATGCCCTGTTGCGTGTAACGTAAGAGAGAAGAGAAGAAGAGAATAAGAACCGCTTGAGCGTTACTACACAACACACATCCAAACGTAACAACCAGGGGTTAAAGTGGGATTTGGTAAGTGGGGGATCTCTGTATTAGAGAGGTGGGCAAAAGTGCTAGCTAGCTAACGTTAGGCTAGCTAACCACTGGTCCAGTAGTCCCGACGTTAGCATTGTTAGCTAATAATAGCTACCGGTAGCTAACGTTTGCTAGCTAGTTAGTTATTTGAATGAAAATATTGCATGGCCAGAGCTAAGGTTGGAGAAACATAACTAGCTAGCTATCGGTAACGTTACCGGACGCTACCGATAGTTAGCTTGCCTAGCAGCATTCAAACAACTAGCCAGCAACGTCAGCAACTAGCTAGCAACGTTACCGGGTGGAAGATAGCTAGTTAGCTAGCTAGCTAACGTTACGTTCGCTAACGTTAGTTGCTTGAATGAAAACCACAGCAGAGCTAGACAAAACTATTGGAAACACTATTGGAAATACACTGAAGATACTCACTCGTTATGCCCCCCAATCCAAGATAGTAGCGCAGGTTGACGCTCTCTCGAGTCTTGTCTGCCTGGTGCGGTGAACTGACCCTGACCCGTGAGCGTGAAGCCAGTCTCTTCTGACGTCAAGTCTCGTGAAGCCACACAGCAGGCAGGTGAGGGTCACGTGAGGACGCGATAGCGTTCAAACTTTTAGAAAAAGCAAAGTAGTATAAAAATAGAAGAACGACTTTACTTGCGATTTATTTTGTAATGCTTGTGAATTGGCTGCATCATGTTTTTTGTTTTAAATTTTACTGTGACAAAAAGGTTGAAATTACTCCTGTCTACAGAGTGCCGGATCTCAGCTCCGGTTGACATGGGGGAGGAGGGGAAGTGCCGGTGTCGGGATCCGGGGAGCTCCGGCCCACTTTAATCACTGGTAACTACTACTACTACTACTTTCGGCTGCTCCCGTTAGGGGTCGCCACAGCGGATCATCCGTTTCCATTTCTTCCTGTCTTCTGCGTCTTCCTCTGTCACACCAGCCACCTGCATGTCTTCCCTCACCACATCCATAAACCTCCTCTTTGGCCTTCCTCTTCTCCTCTTCCCTGGCAGCTCCATATTCAGCATCCTTCTCCCAATATACTCAGCATCTCTCCTCCACACATGTCCAAGCCATCTCAATCTTGCCTCTCTTGCTTTGTCTCCAAACCGTCCAACCTGAGCGGTCCCTCTAATATAATCGTTCCTAATCCTGTCCTTCTTCGTTACTCCCAGTGAAAATCTTAGCATCTTCAACTCTGCCACCTCCAGCTCCGCCTCCTGTCTTTTCGTCAGTGCCACTGTCTCCAAACCATATAACATAGCTGGTCTCACAACCATCTTGTAAACTTTCCCTTTAACTCTTGCTGGTACCCTTCTGTCGCAAATCACTCCTGACACACTTCTCCACCCACTCCAACCTGCCTGCACTCTCTTTTTCACCTCTCTACTGCACTCCCCGTTACGTTGAACAGTTGACCCCAAGTATTTAAACTCAGATGTCTTTGTCACCTCCACTCCTTGCATCCTGACCATTCCACTGTCCTCTCTCTCATTCACGCATAGGTATTCCGTCTTGCTCCTACTGACTTTCATTCCTCTTCTCTCTAGTGCATACCTCCACCTCTCCAGGCTCTCCTCAACCTGCACCCTACTCTCACTACAGATCACAATGTCATCCGCGAACATCATCGTCCATGGAGACTCCTGCCTGATCTTGTCCGTCAACCTGTCCATCACCATTGCAAACAAGAAAGGGCTAAGAGCCGATCCTTGATGTAATCCCACCTCCACCTTGAACCCATCCGTCATTCCAACCGCACACCTCACCATTGTCACACTTCCCTCATACGTATCCTGCACCACTCCTACATACTTCTCTGCAACTCCTGACTTCCTCATACAATACCACACCTCCTCTCTCGGTACTCTGTCATAAGCTTTCTCTAAATCTACAAAGACACAATGCAACTCTTTCTGGCCTTCTCTATACTTCTCAATCAACATTCTCAAAGCAAACATCGCATCTGTGGTGCTCTTTCGTGGCATGAAACCATACTGCTGCTCGCTGATCGTCACCTCTCCTCTTAACCTAGCTTCTATTACTCTTTCCCAAATCTTCATGCTGTGGCTGATCAACTTTATACCTCTGTAGTTGTTACAGTTCTGCACATCGCCCTTGTTCTTGAAAATCGGTACCAGTATGCTTCTTCTCCACTCCTCAGGCATCCTCTCACTTTCCAGGATTGTGTTAAACAATCTAGTTAGAAACTCCACTGCCATCTCTCCTAAACATCTCCATGCCTCCACAGGTATGTCATCAGGACCAACTGCCTTTCCATTCTTCATCCTCTTCATAGCTGCCCTCACTTCCTCCTTGCTAATCCGCTGCACTTCCTGATTCACTATCCCTACATCATCCAACCTTCTCTCTCTCTCATTTTCTTCATTCATCAGCCCCTCAAAGTATTCCTTCCACCTTCTTAGCACACTCTCCTCGCTTGTCAGCACATTTCCATCTCTATCCTTGATCGCCCTAACTTGCTGCACATCCTTTGCAGCTTGGTCCCTCTGTCTAGCCAATCGGTACAAGTCCTTTTCTCCTTCCTTAGTGTGTAATCTGTCATACAACTCACCATACGCCTTTTCCTTTGCCTTTGCCACCTCTCTCTTTGCTTTACGCTGCATCTCCTTGTACTCCTGTCTACTTTCTTCATCTCTCTGACTATCCCACTTCTTCTTTGCCAACCTTTTCCTCTGTATAATTTGCTGTACTTCCTCATCCCACCACCAAGTCTCCTTGTCTTCCTTCCTCTGTCCTGATGACACACCAAGTACCTTCCTAGCTGTCTCCCTCACTATTTCTGCAGTGGTTTTCCAGCCATCTGGCAACTCTTCACTACCACCCAGTGCCTGTCTTAACTCCTGCCTGAACTCCACACAACAGTCTTCCTTCTTCAACTTCCACCATTTGATCTTCGGCTGTGTCTTCACTCGCTTCCTCTTCTTGGTCTCCAAAGTCATCCTACAGACCACCATCCGATGCTGCCTGGCTACGCTCTCCCCTGTCACCACCTTGCAGTCTCCAATCCCTTTTAGATGGTGCCTTCTACATAAGATATAGTCCACCTGTGTGCACTTCCCTCCACTCTTGTACGTCACCCTGTGTTCCTCCCTCTTCTTGAAATATGTATTCACCACAGCCATTTCCATCCTTTTCGCAAAATCGACCACCATCTGTCCTTCCACATTTCTCTTCTTGACTCCATACTTTCCCATCACCTCCTCATCACCTCTGTTCCCTTCACCAACATGTCCATTGAAGTCCGCTCCAATCACCACTCTCTCCTCCTTGGGTACCCTCTCCACCATGTCGTCCAACTCATTCCAGAATTCTTCTTTTTCATCCATCTCACACCCAACTTGCGGGGCATATGCGCTGATAACATTCAGCAATAAACCTTCAATTTCCAGCTTCATACTCATCACTCTGTCTGACACTCTCTTCACCTCCAGCACGCTCTTGACATACTCTTCCTTCAGAATTACCCCTACCCCATTTCTCCTCCCATTCACACCATGGTAGAAGAGTTTGAACCCACCTCCGATACTCCTGGCCTTACTCCCCTTCCACCTGGTCTCTTGCACACACAGTATGCCTACCTTTCTTCTTTCCATCATGTCAGCCAGCTCTCTCCCTTTACCAGTCATAGTGCCAACATTCAAAGTTCCAACTCTCACCTCCACATGCCTACCCTTCCTCCTCTCTAGCTGCCTCTGGACATGCTTTCCTCCTCTCCTTCTCCTTCGCCCAACAGTAGCATAGTTTCCACCGACACCCTGCTGGTTAACAGTACCGGTGGCGGTCGTTGGTAACCCGGGCCTCGACCGATCCGGTATGTAAGTCTTATTTATGATCCGCATATTTGATTTGGCAAAGATTTTACGCCGGATGCCCTTCCTGACGCAACCCTCCCCATTTGTCCGGGCTTGGGACCGGCACTAAGGATGCACTGGCTTGTGCATCCTCAGTGGCTGGGTTACTTTAATCACTGGTAACAACGCTGCAGAATTTCCGCTTTTAGAACAGAAATGTGCAGATAAAAGAGGAACGAAGGAATGTTTTTTCAAACTTTTCGCAATGGCTTCCAGCACACTTCGTGATCCTGCGACAGACAATGTTGTAAATATCGACCAAGTACTCGCGCTTGGACCCATGCGACCTGTGATCGATTTCCCTGCTAAAAAGTATGGAGGTAGGGAATATAGGTTTCAGAAAAAAGAGGTACAGCACATATGACTGGTCGGAGTATTCTGTAGAAAGAAACTGCCAAAGTTTCCAGGTCAGCAGTGGCAAACATGATATCGGGAGATGCATTTTAAGCCAAAGAGAGGGCGTGTCCACAAAAGGGGCGTGTCCCCAGACCCCCTCATTTTTATTACCCCCTACCCCCCTCCAGTTCATCTACCCTGGCCACGCCACTGAACTGATTCAACTTTCTGTGATAACACATTTATATTGACTGGCTACATTATACTGGCTGGTCATTATAACTAGATTTTAATTGAAAACGACTTAAGCATCTGCAATAACCTTTAAAATGGACACAGATCAGAAGAAAAACAGTACAGTGAAATCATTCCTGTGTCTTTTTTTTCCTAGGAGGCAACGCAGAGAGCCCTTGGCTCCCATTAGCACTACCCAGACACGATTTGGCAAATCAAGGTCAAATGGTCCCTGTTCATCTATTCAATCTTTACAGTGACAAACTACTCCCATTAAGATCAACAGAGATTAGGGAGACTTCGAATATTAATCTCTGAGTAATGATAATATATGACCTGTCTTAATGGCTCGTCAGCCATGCGGAACGGGCCATCCTTGATGATTTAAATCATGATCTGAAGCGGAAGGAAGACAGAAAGCTATCTTGTGGCTCTTGTGCACCCTGGGGATGACCGAACTGCTCTTTGGGAACCACTGTGCATGAAGAAATGTGGTGTGCAAGTGAGACCAAGAAAGACTGAGTCACACATGGTGGTATTGAGAAATCCATTAAGTTTCTCTCTTTCTCTTCATACCCGCCAGTGAGAGGCGATATCATCAGTCATTAGAAAGGGACATTTCACCGATGGTTTTGCGTATGTGCAATCAGCACTGATGTGTAATGTAGTCGACTGAAGCAATGAAGTCCTCACTGTGTACTGAATTGACGTAGAAATGGGCGTTCTCCTGCTCAGTCTTCCACATTGTGCCTACACGTACCAGAATGCATTGCTGCACGCAGGGGTCTGACTCGTCATCCATAAAATCCTCTGCCCCGGTGTTGTGTGACGTCATTTCCGCCACCGGAAACGTAGTTTAGTTGAGAGAACGAGGTTTACTGAACAGCACGTTTAGAGTATTATTAGAAACCCTGCTGGGCTGTAGTTTCTCAAGCGCTATCCCTGTCGCAGGCAGACAGAGACGAGGTTAAAAATCAGCGAATTTTCCCTTTAAGAGCAGCCAATTAAGGGGCATTTCACACTGTATCTTTTTCACACTTAAACTTCTTTTTTTTTGTTGCATACATTTCATATCCAAGAAAAAACGACTTCGTTTCTTGCCAACTATCGAGGACCAGTCTAGTAAAGAGGAATTTCATCACACTAATTACTGTTCACCATGCTCCATGCCAAAACGCTATGACTAATTGTATAATAATGACTTTGAACTCGCAGTGGTATCCACTCTGCTCATTACCATAATAAACCATGGCTGTCGGATTCAAAACAGTGGGGCTCAGACCTGAACTAAAGGAATCTCTTCATCACTGACGTCACATTTTTGGGCCGCACCATGCAAAGAGCCACCAGGACTAGGTAGAACATGCACCACGTGGCAACAAGAGTAGGGGCGTAAGAAAATAGTGTAACGTGCATGGATAAGAAGACACGCTGGCCGCTTGGTCGCAAGTCTGAACCTTTAGTCGAGCGGTTAGCGATGTCTCCTGCGGTGCGGGCGATACGGGTTCGCTTCCCGGCCGCGGCGGTTCCTGTGGTTGCGTTGTCTCCCGAATTCGCTATGATATCGATACACAATAACTTTGTGGTCTAAGACACATATTACATTACATTATATCACAATACAGTCATTTAGCTTTTAGCTTTTATCCAAAGCGACTTACAATAAGTGCATTTAACGTAGGAAATCAGGAGAACTACTAGTCATCAGAGGTCATAAGTGCATCTTCTCTCTAAACAAGCATCGAGGACCAAAACCAGTGCCAAAGTAAAAGCGCAAGAAAGAGGTTTTTTTTAAATGAGTGAAAACATATAGCATCTTTAGTGTTAAAATGTGAAAACATATAGCATCCTTAGTGTTAAAATGTGAAAACATATAGCATCCTTGGGGTTAAAATGTGAAAACATATAGCATCCTTAGGGTTAAAATTTGAAAACATATAGCATCTTAGTGTTAAAATTTGAAAACATATAGCATCCTTAGGGTTAAAATTTGAAAACATATACTATCCTTAGTATTAAAATTTGAAAACATATAGCATCCTTAGGGTTAAAATTTGAAAACATATAGTATCCTTAGGGTTGAAATTTGAAAACATATAGCATCTTTAGTGTTAAAATTTGATAATATATAGCAGCCTTAGTGTTAAAATTTGAAAACATATAGCATCCTTAGGGTTAAAACTTGAAAACATATAGCATCCTTAGGGTTAAAATGTGAAAACATATAGCATCCTTAGGGTTAAAATTTGAAAACATATAGCATCTTAGTGTTAAAATTTGAAAACATATAGCATTCTTAGGGTTAAAATTTGAAAACATATACTATCCTTGGTGTTAAAATTTGAAAACATATAGCATCCTTAGGGTTAAAATGTGAAAACATATAGCATCCTTAGTGTTAAAATTTGAAAACATATAGCATCCTTAGGGTTGAAATTTGAAAACATATAGCATCCTTAGGATTAAAATGTGAAAACATACAGCATCCTTAGTGTTAAAATTTGAAAACATATAGCATCCTTAGGGTTAAAATTTGAAAACATATAGCATCTTAGTGTTAAAATTTGAAAACATATGGCATCCTTAGGGTTAAAATTGAAAACATATAGCATCTTAGTGTTAAAATTTGAAAACATATACTATCCTTAGTGTTAAAATTTGAAAACATATAGCATCCTTAGGGTTAAAATGTGAAAACATATAGCATCCTTAGGGTTAAAATGTGAAAACATATAGTATCCTTAGGGTTGAAATTTGAAAACATATAGCATCTTTAGTGTTAAAATTTGAAAACATATAGCATCTTTAGTGTTAAAATTTGAAAACATATAGCATCTTTAGTGTTAAAATTTGGGTAAAACCAAAAACACATCGATAACTCAAGAATCTCTCATAGCATATCTAGAAACAGATGCCTCAAAAATTCTTATGAGTTTTTTTTTGGGGGGGGTGGGTGGTTTATAGCAGGGGTGGGCAAACTGCAGCCCGCGGGGTAGTGCGTTGGGCTGTTTAATCCGGCCCTTCGGGCATTAAATTAGTACCACAATTAAATGACTGGTATTCGCTATTTTTTTTCTGCAATACGTTACGGTTGGCTCCACTAGATGGCGCGCTGCAAATACAACGGGCCTTTTCTAATGTCGAGGCCAAGAGTCGGTCACCTCTCTTCACCTGACCTTCACGTTGGCCTCATGCGCTGAGCGTCAGTGCACGTAGCGATCGCCTACTTCCACAAAATGAGCGGGACAAAGAAGCCAGAAGTCGACAGCGAGTGCCGGGTTTTTAAGAAAGAGTGGACGGCAAAATATTTTTTTCCCCGAAGTCCGATCGAAGGCCGTATGTCTGATTTGTCAGGAAAACGTTGCGTTATTCAAGGAATACAAGATCAGCCGACACTTTCCCGCCAAGCATGCTAACTACTGTAAACTACTAATAAGACACGTTAGCCCCCTAGCTAACGGGTCTGACCCTTTAGTCGAGCGGTTAGCGACGTCGCCTTGTGGTGCAGGACACCCCGTACCGAATCCCGCACCGGGCAAGAAAATAACCGGTTACACTACCTTGGTGTAAACTGGCAAATGTCACCACAGACGGATCGCCAAATTTAACAGGGAAAAAACGTCGGACTGCTGAAAAGAAACCAGGACAAGGTGAAAGAAGAGGACCCAGAGTTGGAGGTAATTTCCTACGCTGTATTATCCACCAGGAAGCCCCGTGCAAGACTGTATTGCAGCTTGATGACGGAGTGAAGTCAGTTGTAACACTTGTGGACGTCATACGGGCGAGGGGACGTAGTCATCGTCAGTTCGTTAAATTCCTTGAAGAAACTGATGCTGACCATCATGACTTAGTACTTTACCACTCAAATGGGAGGGGAGCTCGGCTCGTTTTTGGAGTCTGTGGGGAAAGCCGACGATTTTCCTGAGCTGAGAGACTTTCCTGAGCTGAGAGACTTTCCTGAGCTGAGAGACTTTCCTGAGCTGAGAGACTTTCCTGAGCTTGAGCTGAGAGACTTTCCTGAGCTGAGAGACTTTCATGAGCTGAGAGACTTTCCTAAACTGAGCGACTTTCCTGAGCTGAGAGACTTTCCTGAGCTTGAGCTGAGAGACTTTCCTGAGCTGAGCGACTTTCCTGAGCTGAGAGACTTTCTTGAGCTGAGCGACTTTCCTGAACTGAGCAACTTTCCTGAGCCGAGAGACTTTCCTGAGCTGAGTGGACATTTTGGCACACATGAACAAGCTTAACGAGAAGCTAAAAGGGAAGTATGTATTTGTCCATGGACGGTATTCGAACGCTTTCAAAGCCGAGTGGATTTGTTCTCAAGGGAAGTAATGGACAAATGATTCGCTCATTTCCCGACACTGGCGACGCCGGAAGAGGCGCCTGAACATGCAAAGAAATACAGCAAATCACTGAACGACCTGCACGGGGAATTCTGTCGTCGATTCTCTGATTTTGAAAAGATTGAGAAGTCACTGCAGCTGGTGTCACGCCCCCTGTCACTCGACTGCGAGACAGCAGCACAGGAAAGTTCTGCAGCTGGAGCTGACTGATCTCCCACATGCCTCCTCCGATACATGTGGAGTCGCCAGCTTAGTCTTTTCACCTGGCAGTATGGCGTTTCTCCAGGGGGACGTAGCGCGTGGGAGGATCACGCTATCCCCCCCAGTCCCCCCACCCCCCACCCCGAACAGGCGCCCCGACCGACCAGAGAAGTTCGACTCCGTCAAACTGGATGAGTTTAGTGCCTCACTGAACGAGACCAGGTTTCCAAACATCCGACAGGTGGCGCAGAAGATGCTGGTGTTATTTGGCTCTACCTATGCGTGTGAGCCAACGTTCAGTGTGACGAACATCAACAAAGCACGTCCCATAGCCCAGTTTACTGACGAACACTTGAGCTGTCCTGCGAACTGCCACAACAAAATTCACACCGGACTTAGATGCGCTGGCAAAAAAGGGTGACCAGCACCACTGTTCCCCTTAAATCAAGCATTCTGGGGTGGGTTTCTTTTCATTACTTTTTGGGAAACAGATTTCACATTCATGTAATTTATGCTAGTTACCCCCCCCCATCAACTAGTATTAGTGACCCGTCTTTCAATTTCTAAAACCCAGTGTGGCCCTTGAGCCAAAAAGTTTGCCCACCCCTGGTTTATAGGTTACTGAACTGTGCACGTGGGTCTTTCCATTTACCTTAACACCTAAACACTTGCGATCAAATCAACCGTGTGAGGAGGGCAAACCTCAGCTTCCCCCACACCTCCTAGGGAGCATTTCTAAAAGAGTGTCTCTTTTGTTAGATGAATACAGGCTCCTTAAGTCAACTAAGTGTCTGTAATCGTTAAAAAAGTGATTCTTAAAAATAATGGTTATGGGAAAAAAATTGTTTGTCAGGGTAAATGCCTTAATAATAATAATAATAATAATAATAATAATAATAATGATAATAATACATCCATCCATCCATTAATAGATGGAATAATAATAATAATAATAATGATAATAATACATCCATCCATCCATTAATAGATGGAATAATAATAATAATAATAATAATAATGATGCATATTTCTACATTTAATGGCCTGGTTTTTGGATTAAAGTGTAAGAATAAAAAATAATTGCCCTGTTTACTAATCCCCATAAGGATGCATTTACATATAGTTGTTATTCATTCATGGTGCCGAGCATATGCGATGCTTCGTGCACAAAGATGAAGGCACGAGCGCTTGTTAACAGAAGATTCCGTTTTACTTCTGTCACAACCGAGGGCTAATATTAGAAAACTGTTAAGTCTTCCTGCAATTAAAGCGGTGGATTCAGCACGTTTCGGCCTCGGAGTCACGGTGCAGCTGTCTTGTGATCTCCTGCCACCGGCCCAGTTTCCAACGTGCAGTCGGGAGGAGAGCGGTGATGAATTTTTTGCTCACTGTCTCCATGGGGTTCCATAGAGTAACTGCCAAGTGTGTAGTGTGTGTGAGTGTACTTCTCAGTCCTCACACATATTTTCTCGAGCTCTCTCTCTTTGTCTCTCTCGCTCTCACACACACACACATGCACAAAAGCACACACTCACACAAGCACACACAAGCGCACACATGTACAGGATGTTAGATTGGTACTTATTGACTCCTTGTTCTTTATGGTTGAAAAAAGCCCGTTCTTCACAAAGGCAAAAGCTGAAAATGTGACAGTGAGCCAGATTGTGTGTGTGTGTGTGTGTCCGTGTGTGTGTGTGCATACATGTGTGTGTCCGTGTGTGTGACTGTGTTTGCTTGAACCTGTAACTACAGTAAAGCAAAAGCACATCAGCGAAAAATTTGATTTCTTTCTTGCCTGCAGCCTTGCATGTTGCCTGCATGTACATGCACCTATGTATATATGTGTATATATATATATATATATGTATATACATGTATGTGTATATATATGTATATATATATATGTGTGTGTGTATATATATGTATATATATGTGTATATATATGCATATATATATGCATATATATATGCATATGTATATATATATGCAATCATTCAGCTGTGTGCTTTTTGGGTGTTGGTCACACCAAAGCCCCCGTGTATACAATTATTTAAACTCAGATTTCTACCTTGGAGGAAATCCCGTGTAGCTCTGCCAGAAGACCTTGCAACACTGTGATAAATCTGTCCCTCAGCATTGTCAGGCTTTAAGGCCGAGTCATTTCAGAAACTGACGAGGTGAGCGTGGACGCTGGGATTGTCTGCTAACCCACTGGGGTCAGAATAGATATGCTTTCCTTTGGATGCCGTTTAGCTAACGAAGTCATACCAGAATGCACCGAATCTGTCATGGGGAGCTCTCGAGGCTGTTACTCATATTAAAGAAAGCGCTGTAAGAGTAACATGATTCTCTGAAGGGGTTTTGGGCTTTTTACCTCGAAGGGGCGCGGGGGTTCAGTTTGGACTCTGTACACTTTATATTGCAGGCATTATTCACCAACATGCAAATGCTTTGAGAAATGGACCTACTCCGGGGTGTCAGTGACCATTAAAGGCTGCAGGATAGGCAGGAACACTTAGAATTCTTCATTCTGGGGAGCAGCGTGTCTGAGACAGCCAAGCAGCAGAGCTAATGTAACGCTCGCTCACGTGCTTGTACGACAGCCTCTGAAAACATCTGCACTCGTTAATATTGGTTCAGACGCACTCGAGCAACCGTCGGCTGAAAAATGTAAAGCGGCTCTGCAGACCAACTGCCTGTGAACATGCAAAACTCGAGCTTGGATCCGTTAAAACCACACAACTGCAAATCCATCCCGAGGATCACAGTTGTATGTTATCGTTGAAATCACATTTTAAATTTGTACGGGGGCTTGCTGTGAGTCGCTATGCAGCGGACATGTTTCACTGTCGTAGAAAGAGCTGAGCAGAGATCAAGAGGAACAAAAAAATTCCTCTCTACTTCACACCGTCAACATTTTCCCTGTGTGAAAGTTGTCCCGTTTGGGGTTAGCAATGGTGTGAGACAAGGGGGAATTCTGTCTCCAGTTCCCTGCAATCTATATATTGATGATTTGTCCAAGCGGTTGAAAGCCTGTAACACTGGGTGCATGATGGGTAATACCCTGCTGAACCCTATTAGGTATGCAGATGACCTTGTCCTTCTTAGTCCCTGTAGCGCCGGTCTCCAGCAGCTCCTTAATACAGGTTCTGTGCACGGTGTGGAGCATGGTACCAAATACAGTGCTAGTAAGAGCGTTGTCATGATCTGCAGAACCAAAGAGGCCCACTATCTAAAAGTTCCTGATTTTAAATTGTCTGATAATAATCTTGGGGTATGTAATAAGGTTAGATATCTTGGACATTATGTTACTGAACAAATGACAGGCGACGATGATATTTATAGGCAATGCCTCACGATGTGTGCACAAGCAAACACGCTGTCACGCAAGTGTGGTTTGTGTTCAGTTAGTGTGAAGACGCCTCTGTTCAGAGCACATTATACATCACTTTATACTGCACACCTGTGGTCACACTACCCAAAAAAAGCACGTGTACGGAGACTTCGAGTAGCTTATAATAATGCTACGAGAATACTACTAAAAAGACCTAGATGGTGTAGTGTAAGTGAAACGTTTGTGGCTGCAGGAGTCGGTACCTGTCACAGGGCTCTTCTAAGAAATCTCACGTGTGAATTTATTTGCCGGCTCAAAGACTCTGACGATGTGATCCTCATGAGTTTGACTAGTGTAAGATTCAGCGCCACCCGCTACCCATCCCGGCAGTGGGACCACTGGTATAGCTGCCTTCTTATAAGACGCTGATTTGTTCTTCTTATGTTATTTTATTGGGTTTACTCTGTGTATTGTCTGGGGTTTATCTTTTACCCATGCTTCTTATCTTTTATGGCTTCATTTTTTTTTTTTTTTACCATGTCTTTGTCTGTTATGGACTCTGAGTCTGCAATCAAGTTTTGAGTTGAGTTGAGCGTTGAGTTGTCCCTGGTGGGGCTTTTCCTTCTGCTGTTTTTTTTTCTTCAAATCATTCTCACTAGTAACACCATTATAAAAGGCAATTTAAGGTTTAACAACAAAAAAGTAAAGAATCCACAATCAATTCCTCACCGAGTTTCAGGAGGATGTCCCTGTTTTCCTGCAGCGGGTTCCTCCCACGGTGGACCCAGATGAGATGTATGCTGGCTTGCTGTCCCGAGTCAGAAAGCTGACGTCAGTGCCTGGCACCTTCTCCATCCCTGTTGTGACTAGTGGTAGGGTCAACAAAGTGGATTCGACGCACACTGCAAACTTGTCAGATTTGATAACTACCCCCTGTCAACCACAGTTGGCCTTGCAACATGTCACCAACACTGCCGCCATAGAGCTGGCCCTGCTTAACGTTAGACCCCTGGCCAACAAATCACCTTTACTTAATAATCTTATTATTTCTTCTAAGCTTGATTTTATGTTTTTAACTGAAACGCGGTTGGAAAAAAAGTGACAGTGCAACTCCTCCCAACTTTAACTTTGTGGATGTTTGTGACTTTACTGAACTATTGTCTAATATTTCCACTGACTTTGACTGTCTAATTAGAAGTGGTGACTTTAATATTCATATTGATGAGTCTAATGACGATGATGCTAGAGAACTATTTGCTATTTTGGACGTATGTGAACTGTCTCGTCATGGGAAAGGGCCCACCCATAGTCGGGGGCACACTTTGGATTTGGTTATCACAAAGGGCCTCAGTATTTCTAACATTTCTAGGCGGCACGGGGGCCCAGTGGTCAGCAGTGTTGCCTCACAACAAGAAGGTCCTGGGTTCGAACCCCAGGTCCTTTCTGTGTGGAGTTTGCATGATCTCCCCGTGTCTGCGTGGGTTTCCTCCGGGTGCTACCGGTTTCTTCCCACCATCAAAAAGACATGCATGTTAGGGTTAGTACTCCTGCCTGTGCCCCTGAGCAAGGCAATGGAAAGAAGAATTGGAGTTGGTCCCCGGGTCCTGTAGCTGCTCACTGCTCCTATACAATAGGATGGGTTAAATACAGAGAAGAAATTCATTGGAAAAAGTGGCTTTCTTCTTCTTTCCTTTTTTTCCTCTTGATTCCTCCTTATCTGACCATTTCTGCGATTTCTTTAATATGTCCTTTATTCCTGACATTCGTATCGACTCAAATACTGTTAAAAAAATGGTATATCAGTGAAAACACTAGTGAAATTTTTAAAAACGCCATCTGTGTTACCACTGCTGACATCAAGTTCTGCTAATGATCTTGTAGATAACTTTTTAATTCTAAAATTGGGAATTGCACCTGCCGAGCCAACACCCCCTGAATTTCAACCCATAAATGCAACGAGTTTACGTCCCTTTTCACTGATTCAATTGAACGCGTTAGACAAGCCATCAATACTACCATGTCAACAAAAAATGTTGGATCACCGCCGTGTTTATATACAAGTAATGCGGCAAAGATGACACGATTTAAGGCCATAGACTACTTTTGAGCTTTTGAGGAAGCGTTTGAGGAAAGGGTGGGACAACTTAAGTCAGCCGCTCTCCTGCCACCCAGGAGTTAAGCGGACTTTGTTTGTGGCTAAACAGCATTTCTGGTGGCCCACCATGAAGGTGGGTGAATATGTTGCTGCCTGCCTGGTGTGCGCCCAGAACAAGGTCTCTCAATGTTACCCTCCGGTCTCCTATGCCCGTTCCCTGTTCCTCGTCACCTCTGGTCAGACATATCCCTGGATTTTGTCATGGGCCTGCCCCCCTCCAAAGGTAACACCGTCATACTTACCATAGTAGACAGATTTTCTAAGATGGTGCACTTCTATTCGTCTGCCCAAGTTGCCCTCCACCAAGGCAGAGGTTGTCATGTCCCAGGTTTTTCATTTGCATGGTCGTCCCAAGGATGTGGTGTCGGACCGGGGTCCCCAGTTTGTCTCCCAGTTCTGGAAGGCGTTCTGCACCCTCATTGGTGGCACCATCAGCCTCTCCTGCGGTTACCACCCCCAGTCTCAACAGTCAAGCTCGCCGGTGTTGTCGCACCCGGAGCTGGGCCTGTCTGGCACTTAAAAAGAGTTTGGCCCGTTACAAGAAGACGACGGACCGTCGTACTCCTGCTCCTTCCTCGTTGGCCAGAGAGTGTGGCTGTTGGCCCAGGACCTCCCCCTACATGTGGAATCCCATAAATTGGCTCCTCGTTTTGTGGGTCCCTTCACCATCTCGAAGGTGATTAATCCTGTGGCTGAGACTCAAGCTCCCCAGGTCTATGAGGATGCTCCAGACCCAAATATTGTGGAGGGACTGTCTATGAATGGTTGTTACATTAATTAGCTGACATTGGCCCTTGGGTGTCTGCCAGGACATGAGACAGAGTGGATCTTCAGGTCACTGTACTTTATTTGTGAGGCACAATAGGCATAGGCTACTGGATTTGATGTGGGTGTGTGGTTCTGAGAGATGAAACAATACAAAGTAACCATTGATAAGAACTCATAATAGATGTAATAACATTTGATAACAGCAAATATACAATCGCCTACAGATTAGCTACTCTCACTCCCTCCGGGAAATGTATGACACGGTGGTTCTTCTGTTACTGATTGATTTATTCACCTTATCTGTACTTCAGTCAACATCACTGTCCTCAAATCCACCGAGCTGTTCAAATATATGACAATGCACAGAATAAGCATGTCTTCATATCAAACACAAACTGCAGAAACAACTATAAATATGCGCAATGAAACATCCACTACTACTACTTTTGGCTGCTCCCGTTAGGGGTCCCCACAGCGGATCATCTGTTTCCATCTCTTCCTGTCTTCTGCATCTTCCTCTGTCACACCAGCCACCTGCATGTCTTCCCTCACCACATCCATAAACCTCCTCTTTGGCCTTCCTCTTTTCCTCTTCCCTGGCAGCTCCATATTCAGCATCCTTCTCCAAAATACCCAGCGTCTCTCCTCCACACATGTCCAAGCCATCTCAATCTTGCCTCTCTTGCTTTGTCCCCAAAGCATCCAACTTGAGCGGTCCCTCTAACATAATCATTCCTAATCCTGTCCTTCTTTGTCACTCCCAATGAAAAAATGCGCGATGAAACATAAGACACCTAAATAAACATACCTCACTGGCTGCACACAACCAAGAGGGAATGAGTCCACTTGAACAAACGTAAAGTCTTCAGTATCACTTTTAAAAAAAAAGGGCATCTGCATCTGCATCTCTCTGACAGTCAGTCTCGAAGGAGACGCCTCGCCACGAGGCGAATCCAGGCCAAACCACTGCTTTTTCCGACACACACAGAGACGCATTAATGTGAGGAACACAAGCCAACTCCGGCCCCCTCCCGAAGACAGCGTTGCCAATTATTGCTGCTTCGTCGAGTCCAGCCATAACTTCAATATCACTTTTAAGCGGAGTATGAAAACGTCCCCCGCTTCACGTTTCTTCTTGGAGGAGATTGCAACGACTAAATGTGTCCCTGTACAACATAGAATGTAAACGTGCTTCCTGCGTAGTTTTAATACAAAAGGAAAATAAATAATATATGTAAACAAAACATATCAAATAATGACAAATAATATTTGTGGCAGTTAAACTCTCACCAAATCACAATTGTGATTTCACTACACAATTTCATTTTCGCTTCACACAGTGAACTTAATATTTATGAGAACAATCATGACACTTACTCTGCTTCCTGTCTTTCCTCAGTACTTGTGGCGTCACTTATTTTAGGTTTGAGACCCTTGATTTGCTTAGCATGGTGCCTGAGACGAGTAATGGCTTTGACAGCTCTTTTCCAGTCAGAAAACTTTGACAGGCGGTCTGGCAACGTCCTGTCTTCCTCTGCTTTGGTGTTGAGCAACCGGGCCTTTCAAAGTTCTGGATCATTGTCAATGACTTCTCCCACCTTTACATCTCCTATGGGTCGCTCCTTTTTCCTGTCTTCCTTTGCTTTGGTGTCAAGCACCTGGGCCTTTCAAAGTTCTAGATTATTGTCAATGACCTCTCCCACCTTTACATCTCCTATGGGTAGCTCCTTTTTCCATAGAAAGTCTGGGCCAGTAAACCAATTTGAAGCGACAAGCTGATCTGCCATTAGGCCTCTCGAAGCATGAGTCACAGGATTATCTTCGGAATTTACAAATTGCCATTGCTTGGGATCTGTAATGGACTTCATTCTTTGGATTCTGTTTGCCACAAACACATGAAATCATTTGGCGTCATTGTTTATATATCCAAGGGCGACCTTCGGGTCTGTCCAAAAATATTCTTGGAGACCATCTATTTCAAGCTCATTTCTGAGCACAACACTTGTCCTTGCTGCTACCACTGCTGCAGATAACTCAAGCCGTAGTACTGTCGTTATTTTGGTGGGGGCAACATGCACTTTCCCCATGACTAGTGGGCAATGGACATGAGTGAAGCTCATACTGCTTGACATCCATGAAGCTTGCTGGAATATAGCACCTTCTGATCCTCACATTAGACAAGTTTTGAAGGTCTTTTAGCCACAATCCTCACTGTGTTCTGAGCTCTTCTGGGAGTGATTCGTCCCAGCCAACCTTGTCTCTACACATTTGTTGCAAGATCTGCTTTCCCAGGAGGACAAAAGGTGCTACAAACCCCAACGGGTCATAAATGGAAGCTACTGTGGATAGCACTCCTCTTCTGGTCAGTGGGTGTTCTTTGGCTGTGACTCTGAACTGGAAATCAGAGGACATGCACCATTGAATGCCAAGAGCTCTTTCCATGAGTGGCTCTCCTAAAGCCATGTCCAGATCTTTGACACTTTCAGCGTACTCTTCCTTTGGTATTGATTTCCTTTTTGCTATTGGAAATGAACTTATGTAGTCCTTGCTTGCCTGCGCTGCAGAGCTCTCTTGCTTCCTTGATGAGCTGGATCGCCTCAGCCTCAGACATTACACTCACCAGTCCATCGTCAACCTAAAAATTCCTTTGGATGAATTTAAGTGTGTTCGTTAAATTGATCCTGACCTACAGCGGCTAGATGTTTAAGACCAAAATTGGCACAGCCGGGTGAGGAGACTGCCCCAAACAGATGGATTTTCACCCGAAACATTGATGGCAGAGACCCTAGATCACTGTTCTCCCACCATAAGAACCTCAGGTAGTCTTGGTCTTCAGGCCTTACATGGAACTGATGGAACATTCATTCCACATCACACATAATGGCAATTGGACCCTTGCGGAACCTACAAAGAACTCCCACCAAGGTGTTTGAGCTCTGGCCCAGTAAGAAGGTGGTCATTCAGGGATATGTCTTGGAACCTTGCTGAGCAATCGAAGACAACAGTATCTTCCCAGGCTTTTGAGAGTGGTATACCCCATGGTGGGGAATATACCAGACTGGTTGATTTTTGAGTTCTTTTTCTGGGACCCTCTCTGCATCGCCACGAGCGATAATGTCTTTCATGAAGTTCATGTAGTCTAAGTAGTATTTCTGGTCTCTCTTGAGCTTCCGTTCCAAGCACATTAGATGCTGAACAGCACATCAATTATTATTGGGTAGATTTGGCCTGTCTTGTTTGTAAGGTAAGGGCATTTCATAATGACCATCTTGTGTTTGATTCCATCTTTCAGCTTAGTCAAGAAGTGGAGATCTTCCTGAGAGACAGTTGCCTCTTCTCCAACTCTTTCACTGAAATCAGATTCTAGCACCTTAATTATATCACCTGGAGTGATCATTTCTTTGATAAGTCTTGCAAACATACTGAACGTCACTTTTGGGCTTAACTGTTGGTTTGGGTTCAGGTGTCACTTGCCTTACAATTATGCAATGACTTATTCCAATTGCATCACCGTAGTGCTCGCATCGGTCCCCGTAACTCACTATGCTCTAGCCTAGATCAGTTTTCTGTGCAACGGGTTGGTTCCTCCCATGCAACTTCTCTAGGTATTAGAGTTTGTGGGCAGTTGTACCTAATCAGCAGACCAATTTCACATTCCTTTTGCGGAGCAATGTGTTCTGCAAGATACTCCAAATGTGGCCTTGCCTTGGCGGTCTCCGGAGTTGGGATGTGTGTCCAATTAGCAGGGATGAGCTGTTGGCACTGTGAGCTTCTTAGAGGAGAATAGCCCTCTTATTTGTAGGCCTTTGAGTCTTTTACAGGGTACAGTTGTCCTTTTTGATGACATTGTAGATAGTTTCAGCTTCACATGTTCTGTGTTTGTATAGAACATCTGCCACTTCTTCAAGAATGAATGAAGTGTCATTTTCTGTATCTAGCAGAGTGTAGACGAGCATGTCCTTGCTTGAATCTCTTGGTGTTGGTACATAGATAGGTATTATTGCTGAAGTCTGGGTACTATTGCCATCTTGCACAACTCTGTTGGATGTGGTTTCCTTGGTGACTTCTTGTAGTTGTTGACTATAGCTTTCTTTCCTTACTGTTACTTATTTCCTTAAATTGTTCTCTTTGGTTCTTGTTTTCATTTTGAACGATCTTGGTGTAGGCATGTGGGATGACATTTTGAGCAGGTGTCACATACCATCCGGTTACTGCAGCCCTTGGATTGATGGCCAGGAGTCAAACAGCCAAAGCACAGTCTCTCACACTGAAATTTGACTTGGTCAACGACTGGTTTTTCAATGAATTTGCGACACTTGTGTAAGCCGTGTCCTATTTTCTTACAAACCACACGTGAGACTATACTCCTTTCACTGGTGTTGGTTGTAAAGATCTTGACACCTACACTTCAGTTCTTGGAGGCCACTACGTTTTTGTTCTTGATTGTTGCTTTATCAGGTTCATTTTGCCGTAATGCATGGTAAGATGTTACTGGGTTGCAAGCGATACTGGCTTCCATTGTTAGGAATGTTACAAAATAATTGAAGTTTGAGAATTTTCTGTGTTCCAGTTGGTATTGCATGGCCTTTCGGTTCCATCTCTCAATTCCATCATTAAAAACATTTAGACTGTCATTGTGAGCAGTTGCAGATTCACAACTGCGTTAAAGTCAACAAATTTTCGTAACTCGGCACTCTCCCTTGAGGCTATTTTTGGCCAGGCGTGTAATTTGTCTCGGAAGGCTTTGGCAATCACAAAAGGCTCACCATATCGTTCATTGAGCATGTCCCTTGCTGCATAACATGAATCTTCTGAATCAATCAGAAAATGACCTTTTGAGGCCAATGTTGGTTGTTGTCAGTATCACAGTGCATTGTGGGATACTCATACCAGCATAGTGTCCATTGTTTGCATACTACAATATTTCTCTGGATGTAGCATGGCCTCTGGATATCTTTGTTGATTATTAAATGCGTAATGTGGTTTCTGACATACTAAAAACACTTGCGTAGAATTTTGGTGTACTAAGTAGTATACGATTTTGGATGCAGCCCCATAGATTTTTCAACAAGAATATTATATGTTCTGACATGTTTACTACATTAGGTTTTTCCTTACTAACAGTATTTTAATCTAGTGTACTGAAAATGGGTATTATATAATATCATAGCGAATTAGGGGGCAGCCCAGGAACCGCCACAGCGGGGACGCGAACTCGTGTATTCTGCACCGCAGGTGACAACATTAACCGGTCAACTAAAGGGTCTGACCCATTAAACGTGTCTACTTATCCGTGCACGTTACAATATGTATTGGCTGAAATGTGAATGGGTAATTGGAAAACCCTAATATGTGTAAATTATTGAATATATAAATACAAATGATAATGCAATGACTTACAAATATTTGTATGTTTCATTAAGTATTCGCACATCTTGTATCTTCTGTATTAATTATTTTCAGTGTAACCTGTAGTAGCCTACCCATGAATTTCTTACACCTCATTTTTCTTCCAGCACAGCACACTAATCTCACCAAACCGAATCAGAACTGTCATCCACAGTCCAGAAATTACCCCAAACCTGAAAAGAGTCAATTACCACACTACTTCTTGCAACTATCTTGGACTGGTCTTGGCAGACAATGCTATAGAGTAAAAAGCTGGCAAGGAACATCAGAAGAGAGGAGAAAATCATCTCGACATTGAGAAAAGGCTGCTTTTTTATGCCACTTCGGCTGAAAATGAAAGCTAACTGGAGAGGAAACAAATTGTCAGCAGGCAGCAAGTCCAATTTGGGGTATCATGAGCAACTTCATGTTTCAGTGTGACACTAAAATGGCCATGTTCACTGACCAAGTTGTTCAAATGGCGTGAATAAAATGTATTACGCCCTTAGACATGAGTGCTCATGGCAACTTTTGACCGATGTCTTCTCTTGCATTTGTGTTGTGTTGCCAACTTTTTTAAAGGCGCTTGGAAGAAGAGTGGAAGACAATCACATAATGAAGCTCTAGTAGAGAATGATGTCAAAAGCTTTGAAAAGGAATGCACTATCAAATGAACTCGAGGATAATTAAGGCTTTTAAAATGATCTTCTTGATTTGCCCCTGGTTCATGCAACTCTTAAATTGCCCTGCAGGGAAAAAGCTGGGTGACAACTGTTCCTGTCTTCTTTTTTTTTTTTCCAGTTAAAGTAAAAGCCAAACACACCCAGATACCAGCTTGTGTGCAAAGTTGTGATTGGTTCTGTTTTGCAAAGGCGTAGTTGCAGAGCTAATGTGTTTTGTTAGGGGTGTGTCCCAAAGCTTTTTCCACTAACCTGCCCTCCACCTACCTCCAACCCTCACCAACCCTCCCTTTTACCACCACTCCTTTCCTATCAGGAAGCCACTTGGAAGTGATGAGGGAAGCAATGGCGTGGAAGAGAGGAAGGAGTGAGGCGAGGTGGAGACCGCTACTATGACTTTCACTGTCAAAAATGCACATGGGCTGTACCAATATTTACTTTGACTCACCTGAAGCCCACAGCACATGGCATAATTTAATATTTTCAACATATCGCTTCTGTTGGTTCGTGCGATGTTTTTTATTCGGACGTAATAGCCATCAAGTCAAAGAATGTGATATTGACCCAGTACAATGTATGAATATGTTCATACACAGACACACATTTAAAAGGAGGTAAATCCCTTACCATGTGCTCTCAGTATTGTGTTTGGTGTCCAATTCTTAGCCCCATCACCTCCAGAACTGAAAAGGCTTCCTGAGGAGGATACACCTGTGAATCCTCTGCAGAGAGCGAGGGAGACCTTAGGAGATGTTTCTGGCTGCTCAGCTCATTTCCTCTGTTTTACAGATGGCAAGCGAGCGACATGACTGCACAGATGTCACTATCTGGGTCAGTGGAAGGAAGGAGGGAACTTTCAGTTTTCAGATCTTTGGAACATACCCATAGATTCAAGGCAGTGCTTTCCAACCGTGTGCGACCAGGCGTAGGCATACAGATCTCTTTTACTGACACTTTATTGGCAACCTGTGTATTCTGAATAAAAATATATATTTTTTTAATTAAAAAAAAGCTGGCTATTGCTAGTTTATTGATAGACAAGTAAAAGCATTGTCCATTCTACCACTTGGCGACACACACACACACACACACACACACACACACACACACACACACACACACACACACACACACACACACACACATATGTATAAATATATATAAAACTTTGGGTAACACTTTAGTATGGGGAACATAGTCACCATTAATTAGGTGCTTATTAGCATGCAAATTAGCAACATATTGGCTCTTAATTGGTCATTATTACGTACTCATTAATGCCTTATTCTGCATGGCCTTATTATACAACCAGTAAGCCATTAACTATGAGTTTTCCCTCTATAACCTCAGAAGTATTGCTTATTAGTAGTACCATCTCAATATGCTTTGCTTAGTGTGGACTTTATAAGGTGGTAGTACCACAAGAAGAGGTATTCTCCCTTACTAACACTTAATGAATATGGTCTGTTCTTACATAACAACACACAAAACTACAAGTGTTCATAGTGTTAAATTACTCTAAATTAAGTTTCTGTTACTTAGAATATGTTCCCCATACTAAAGTGACATCTTGATCATTACTAATTCACTAGTAATTAAGTTTTTTTATGTTCCCCATACTCAAGTGTTACCAAACTTTGTTAAAAGAAACACTCAACGGTAGGGAAAGTGCTCAACAAATAAGGAGCAAAATAATCCATTGCCAATACTTGACTCACTGGATTTTATAAACACTCACCGGCCATTTTATTAGGCACACCTGTCCAGCTGCTCGTTAACGCAAATTTCTAATCAGCCAATCACATGGCAGCAACTCAATGCATTTAGGCATGTAGACATGGTCAAGATGATCTGCTGCAGTTCAAACCGAGCATCAGAATGGGGAAGAAAGGTGATTTAAGTGACTTTGAACTTGGCATGGTTGTTGGTGCCAGACGGGCTGGTCTGAGTATTTCAGAAACTGCTGATCTACTGGGATTTTCACGCACAACCATCTCTAGGGTTTACAGAGAATGGTCCGAAAAAGAGAAAATATCCAGTGAGCGGCAGTTCTGTGGGCGAAAATGCCTTGTTGATGCCAGAGGTCAGAGGAGAATGGCCAGACTGGTTCGAGCTGCTAGAAAGGCAACAGTAACTCAAACAACCACTCATTACAACCGAGGTATGCAGAAGAGCATCTCTGAACGCACAACACGTCGAACCTTGAGGCAGATGGGCTACAGCAGCAGAAGACCACACCGGGTGCCACTCCTGTCAGCTAAGAACAGGAAACTGAGGCTACAATTCGCACAGGCTCACCAAAATTGGACAATAGAAGATTGGAAAAACGTTGCCTGGTCTGATGAGTCTCGATTTCTGCTGCGACATTCGGATGGTAGGGTCAGAATTTGGCGTCAACAACATGAAAGCATGGATCCATCCTGCCTTGTATCAACGGTTCAGGCTGGTGGTGGTGGTGTAATGGTGTGGGGGATATTTTCTTGGCACACTTTGGGCCCCTTAGTACCAATTGAGCATCGTGTCAACGCCACAGCCTACCTGAGTATTGTTGCTGACCATGTCCATCCCTTTATGACCACAGTGTTCCCATCTTCTGATGGCTACTTCCAGCAGGATAACGCGCCATGTCATAAAGCTCGAATCATCTCAGACTGGTTTCTTGAACATGACAATGAGTTCACTGTACTCAAATGGCCTCCACAGTCACCAGATCTCAATCCAATAGAGCACCTTTGGGATGTGGTGGACCGGGAGATTCGCATCATGGATGTGCAGCCGACAAATCTGCAGCAACTGCGTGATGCTATCATGTCAATATGGACCAAACTCTCTGAGGAATGTTTCCAGTACCTTGTTGAATCTATGCCACGAAGGATTAAGGCAGTTCTGAAGGCAAAAGGGGGCCCAACCCGGTACTAGCAAGGTGTACCTAATAAAGTGGCCAGTGAGTGTATATATATGGCCTGGTGGCCTGTCCAGGGTGTCTCCCCACCTGCAGCCCAATGACTGCTGGGATAGGCTCCAGCATCCCCCGTGACCCTGAGAGCAGGATAAGCAGTTGGATAATGGATGTGTATATATATATATATATATATCACACACATGTTGCACAACTGTTTTTGCTGAGCTACAGCACTTGCTATGGAGTAATATGAATGATTAAAATCAATAAATGCAACTTGTTTTGATGAAAAACAGCTGCTTAATGAGTTCTGGTCCTGACAAATCAGTTGTAGCACTTGCCCGACATCAATTGCCAGCTAGTCCAAGGCCGGCGTAACAGTAAAACTTACTCAACAAACAATTAAACCTCATCTGACAACCACCACCACGACTCCATTCAGCACTATGAGGAACAGCAGGTATTTGGGCCAAATCTTTAATGGTCCGGTGACTGTAGCGTGAAGTGTACAACATAAGCAGAGGCGTGTCAGTTCACGTCAAACTGTTCAAGTTATTGATGAGAACTGAATAAAAGTCGTCGGTTGTTGAATTTTATAGCCTGGTTTCCCTGGGTGGGGACGCGTGAAGGCTTGCGAGCCCACTTCCGAGGAGCCCCCCCATCGACACGAGCAGCAATACGTTCGCATGGACCCGCAGGGAGAATTTGTTTTTTCTTAATTTAGTCTTAAGCTTCTGGTTGGGAGATGAATGAGGCTATATGCAAGTTGTCCCGCGTGCTTACTTTCATTACCAGCTTTGCCCAATCTGCCCAGCGAAGTCAAGCAGATTAAGTTTTTGATAATCCCCTTTGAACCATTAACGCCGTCTCGTGCTAGAAATTGCCCGTCAATGCAGACGTACACACTGCAACGGAAATAGGAACATTTAATGGGCTGCATTTTGGGTCTGTTGGGATCCGAGTGTGCTTGACGTGTCGGCTCCACAACACGCTTCCTGCATGCTCGTGTATACACCATCTCACATGGATATTACAATCCAGCAGCACGGAGTGGTAGCTGCATCAAATCTGACTCACTAGTAACTCAATATAGTCCCGTCCATCCATCCATTAACCAAACCGCTTATCCTGCTCTCAGGGTGGTGGGATGCTGGAGCCTATCCCAGCAGCCACTGGGCGGCAGGTGGGGAGACACCCTGGACAGGGGCCGCCAGGCCATCACAGGGCCAACACATTCATACCTTGGGACAATTTAGTATGGGCGATTCACCTGACCTGCATGTCTTTGGACCGCGAGAGGAAACCGGAGCACCCGGAGGAAACCCATGCAGAAACGGGGAGAACATGCAAACTCCACACAGAGGATGACCCCCAAAGGTTGGATAACCCCCGGGGTTCGCACCCCAGGACCTTCTTGCTGCGAGGCGACCGCGCTGACCACCGTGCCGCCCCTCAATATAGTCACGAGTCCAAAATGTGTGCGCACAAATTACATTCATTTCCAATAAACTTTATTCATGTGCCACTACCCCCCGAATACAGTACATAAAAAAGTGAACAGGATTTTAACATTTTTCCTTGTGTCAAGATCATAACATTTTACACAAATAAATAAAAAAGTATAAATAATAAATAATCAGGGCATTATGTGCCCGGAACAAAAAAAAAAAATCTTAATTGGTAGATGGCTTTCACAATTTTGGATTTTCTGAAAAGCAAAAAACAAAAGAAAAAAAAAACTGTGCGAAATGCTTGCATTCAGAAGCACAGTTTAAGAACACAACTTTGGGCAGGGAAAGCGATGTAAACCAACGAGGATTACAGTACAGTACAACAGGGTTCTTTTTCATAGTAGATATTACTGGGTTATACATTTACGATACCAGTTTTCTACAAGCTTATACCAGGTAGTGAGTGATAGTGCTATACTACATACTTTTACACTCAGCTCCAAGTAAAAAAAAAAAAACCCAAAAACAAACAAGTACACCCCCCTCCCCTCCGAATCTCATCTCCGACCTTGTTTGTACCCCGCTCACATTCACAGACTGCCGTTATTGCACTATAGACACATCCCTCTAAAAAGGCACTTTATTACCCCCCCTCCCTCCCTCCCCCCAACTCCAACCAAGAGTTTTCTAGTTTACCAACACATTTTCTTGCATGGCGCACACACAGTCGTCTACGTGAATCTTAAAAAGGGAAATTTAAAAAAGGAAAAAAAGGCATTTTGGTATGTAGTTAAAAGCAAATAAAACAGCCACAGGTGGAAGTAAAAGTTCTGCCCCTTCGAAATTAAATTACAAAACAGATGATAGTGCAAAATTGTGTTCCTCCCATAAACCCTTACGTATAACTGTGTACCAATCAGTGAAGTTTAATATTAAAAAAAAAAAAAAAAAGGCTTGTGATGACAGCAAAAAAAAAAAAGAAGAATCAAATGACTTTCTTCCGAGTTTTTAGCATCATCATCATCGAATAAGGCCAGGAATGTTTTTTTGTGCATGTGAGGTCAAGACCACGGTGTGATCATGTCTAATAGTTGGCTCACACCTTAAAATATGCAGAGGAAAAAAAAAAAAAAAAACTCAAAATGTGTGCACCATAGTCCAAAGAGTCCAGACAACAGCCGCGGGTGGGAGGATCTTCTCTAGTTCTTTCTCAGCTCCGACGCAAGCCGACGGCATTACCATGACTTCACCTCAAAGACACTTTTGGGAAATCCCCGCCGAAAAGCATCAGAGCAGTCAGACAACCTTTTCCCCCGTTGCAAGCAAATGGGACAATATTAGTGTTTAGACGCCACTGGGGAACCATGGGCAGGACACCGGCTCACGAGGTGAAGTGGAGAGATGCGGGGTTGGTTGGTGACTTTTGAAAAGACCCAGCCGAGAAGCAGTGGTTCGAGTGCGAGTGAGGAAAAGGAAGTTAGAAGTTCGGGTGACCAGTTATACATCTGTCTGTGAGGCAACCAATCACAGTTCAGGCTTAAAAAGAGAGGAAAAAAAAAAAAAGCCTGTTAATTGTCCCTTATTTAGGCATCAATACCTTCTAGGTGAATACCTTTGTGGCGTTAGCTGACGGGCTTAAGCGGCTGCCATCACAGGAGACTTCCTGACAGCTTGACGTTATTAAGGGTAGCTCAACCCTCCAGGCATCGGTTTGACAAGCAGTTACCTCCAAGGCACCAGTCCAGACAGTATATTGCCCAAGAGTCGAGCCGACTTCCACCCATCAACTTAATAGGCATCAGCTTTTGAGAGTCGTATCACCCGCTAAGGCTGGCTAAAATAAGAAAGGTGTAAACCAGACAGGTTGCCTCCAAAGCATCCATCAATAAGGCAACCCGGGGGTGGAGGGGGGCATCATGCTGCCCCCCCTCAGGCATCAGCATGGTGGTGGAGCAGCTGGACCACATACCGAAGTCTGTGCCGGAGCTCAGAAGCGCAACCCATCTCAGCCAGCATGCTGAGGAGGTATGTGTAGGAGACACGCTCCCGGCTGATGTATGTGAGCAAGTAGGAACCGTCAGACGACTTGCACAGGATGATCTTGGTGTGGTCTGTGTAGAAGTTCACCTGAAAAGTAAGAAATAAAGGAGAAACGCTGTATAACCTGCTGCTATTATCACCAGATTTGGCAATTGTTAGCATCTGAGGAAATTTTTAATTTGCCCATCATTGTTAAAATTTCATTTAGCGGAAGCATTTATCCAAAGCGACGTACATCTGAGAGTTACTACAACACAAGCAAGGATCTAGTCAGGAGACAACAACGCAAGTAAGTGGCAAAAAACTAGGTTCAATTCCGATCATTGGGCGTTGACAAGGACAATCTAAGAACCTGTGCAGCCACAAGTGGTATGTGAACCATCAGGAATAATGGAATAATACAGTCACTGTACAATCGCGACTACTGCCAGTGAGACGTGGCCCAGAATTGGACAATAAAAGACAATATATCTAAGATTTCTTTATTTACCTGTAGAGTGCCATTATTGAACAGCATAAGTAGAGCATGATCAGTCTTCACCCACTGAAGCAGGAGAGGAGGAGGGGAAGATGTCTGCTCGTCACAATGCAAGTCTCCACCCTGATGAGAGAAAAAAAAAAATCAGATCAGTATTGTTCAAGTTCAATATCTGGTTTACTTGAAAATAATAATAATGATAAAAAAATGATTTCATAATAAACAAGTCCCTTGGAATATTAACTTTAAAAATATAAATATGCAAAATTGATAAATCATTATCAAAGTAATTGCACACACTAATCAGCTTGCCTTAAATTAACCAAGTCAGTGTGTCAGCCTAGCTAAGCGTGACCCCCCTAAACCTCTGCTGATGTTGTACCTCCATGAGGTTCTGCTCCATGTAGTTGGCCATGAGCTCTACGATTTGTTTCTGGCTGCGGAGCTGCTCGGGCAGAGAGCTGGCCTGGAAAGTGAAGTGTTTGTTGTTGGTCAAGCAATAATGGACCGTCCTGTTTGGAGAAGAAGAAAAAGAATCCTTTAATTAAAGTGACCTTTAACTGTTGAATGAACACCTAGCTAGCTGTAGGAGCTCCTTCTTGATCTTAGTTGTATGAGCTCTTTTCAATCCATCATTCGCAGGAATCGTTTTAGATTCATCTTCCCGGCTGTATTTCCACCATGTGTTTCCTTTAATATGGTAACTAGTTTTATTTTTGATAAGACCCAGGTTTCTGAGAATCCATAGCACATTTTGAATGATTTCTTTGACTTGTTTTGCACAGCTGCAGCTATCTGTTGTATGGTCCAATGTCCATCCAGATGTTAGAGGAATTTTCTTTTATTTATTTATTTATTTAATGGTTGGATTTCCTCCCCAATTGTACTTGGCCAATTACCCCACTTTTCCGAGCCATCCCGGTCGCTGCTCCAACCCCTCTGCCGATCCGGGGAGGGCTGCAGACTACCACATGCCTCCTCGGATACATGTGGAGTCAGCACTTTTCCCCTGACAGTGAGGAGTTTCACCAGGGGGGTGTAGCGCGTGGGAGGATCACACCATTCCCCCTAGTTCCCCCTCCCCCCTGGACAGGCACCCCGACTAGTGCAGCGATCAGGACACATACCCACATCCCACCCGCTGACACAGCCAATTCTGTCTGTAGGGACACCCGACCAAGCCGGAGGTAACACAGGGATTCGAACCGGCAACCCCCGTGTTGGTGTTAAAGGACTTTTAAAATGAACTGTTCTAAAGTCAAGAATTTTAATGCAAAACAGGTGCACTTTCATTAATTAGTTGTAAGCAGTTAAGCAGTCGTCTTGAGCAAAACTTGAGTACATTATCAAAGACATGTTAAAGAAAAACATTAGAGTATATAGTATTACCACAGGGGATATTGGAAAACCGCCACCATAACCATAATCTCTTAATAAATGTGTAAATGTTTCAATCTCATGAAAGTTGGACAACCTTTACCATATTGAGGATTCACCCCCCCCCCCCCCCCATTTGACATTTTAGCTCATCTGGTTTGCATCTTCTACGTTAAAGTAGCATGCTGGACAGACGGCCCATGAGTCACATCAAATCCAACATCCTGAAGTTCATTAGCACAGTTGATGTGGTTAGAAAAATACCACGTCGATGCCAAAGCTCGCCATGGGGGGTCCTTACTTGCGCTGGTCACAAAGACTCAGGTGTGTTCCCTCATTGAAGAGCACGCCGACGCTGCGGTTGGACAGCTGGTAGCCAAAGCCATATTTGTTGGAGTAGTCAACCCACTTAGACACCCACAAGAACGTCTGAGGTCTGGACAGACAGGGAGGATTTCTGGTGGCTGAAAGAAGGAAAACAACCACCTGCTGTTTAAAAATGCAGTGCAATTTGTTAAATGATGATAAGTCAGTATACACAGTACAGGACATGCTGGGAACTTTGGGAAATAGAGACCGATTTGAATCTTGATTGGCTAGAGCACATAATAACAACAAAAAATTAATTTTTTTTAAGTATATTGGCTTGTATATTACCAGAGAAAGAACTTATGAATGTAAGATCAATAATCTTAGGTAAAATACTCAGATCAAGTCGGCAAATAGTCAAGATAAAAAAGAAAATGGCTGAGGAACGATAAGCCGATTCATTCAATTATGATTAAACAAATTGGAGAATTGATGAAGTAGGACGAGTTAAAATGAACCAGCATAACCCAACGTCAAATGAAGGGATGAATGCTCAGCGTCTGCGTTCATAACTTGAGGTTGAGGCAAAAAAAAAAAAAAAAACAGATTCAACTTGCCGGCCATTACTAAAGCCAGGCTTTGGCCCCAAGTGCTCATGCTACCGGCTGTACTTTTTTTGCAATCCAATTTTGGGATGGTTTGTCTAAAGCTCTCCTTGGAGAGACCCAAATTACATAACTATTGCGTTGCTAGAAAGAAAAAAAAAATCATTAGAGACTGCTTAAGAACGGAAATAAATGCCTTCATCTGCGGTAATTTGTAGCCAACGTCATCCCTCTCTAGTCCCGTCTGAAGTTTGTTCATTAAGCATAGGACAACACTACAAGCTGTGGAAGACTAAATCACAGAGCAAGTTTTCACCAATAGACCGGATCCGTCTGGCACAGCCCGCCAAATACATGTCTTAATAAACTACGTTCTCCTTCAGCGAAGAAAAAATCCCCCCCCCCCCCCAATTGTATCCGGCCAATTACCCCACTCTTCTGAGCCGTCCCGGTCGCTGCTCCACCCCCTCCTCCAATCCGCGGAGGGCTGCAGACTACCACATGCCTCCTCCCATACATGTTGAGTCACCAGTCGCTTCTTTTCACCTGACAGGAGTTTTGCCAGGGGGACGTAGCGCATCCCCCCCCCCCCGGCAACTGACCAGAGGAGGCGCTAGTGCAGCGGCCAGGACACATACCCACATCCGGCTTCCTACCCGCAGACACGGCCAATTGTGTCTGTAGGGACCCCCCCCCCCAAGCATTTCTTAATAAACTACGTTCTCCTTCAATGAAGAACACATTTTTATATAAATAAGTATTGCACTCTTTTCTTTAACGACGGTAAAAGCTGCACATATTTAAATAGCTGTGTGATTCGTGGTGTAGGGCCGGGGCTTCCAGCTTGCCTACCTGAGGGCATGGTGGCCAGACAGCTACTGAGAACTTTCAGGGCCAATTCAGTCACAGAGGCGGGGGTCAGGACATCCTCGCATGCTACAGGGAGACAGAAAGCAGAAAAGAATTACAAACAATGAGGAGCGATCTTGCAGAGAAGCCGTTGAATGCAGGGGGGGTCAGGTGAAGAAAGACGGACAAGTCACAGGGAAAACGGAGAGGCAGGAGTGCCAAAACCACCACCGTGAGCAGATAAGAACTCACCATAAACGTCCACGTCGCAAGTATAACAAATGTGACGCAAATCAAATATGCAGAGTTACCACCAGCGAGTACAGGGAGTTTAAAAAGTGGCTTTCAGACCGAGCAGACAAATTGGTTCAGATCATGCTGGAGACGTTTGCTTTTCCACAACAGAAAAAAAACAAAAAACCCCAGCAAAACAATCCAAAGCATTGCAGTTTAACCTACGTTCAGCGCTGCTGGCCATGGTGCCCTTGAAGGAGCGGGAGATGGACTTCCTGGATTCCTCCTCAGCAGGAGTCTGTTCCAAGGGGACCGAGCTGACCAGCTGCCCGGTGGTGGAGGGCGCCTACACAAGAACGACGACAGGAGCCCATTTCATATGACAACACATTTTTTTTCCCCCCCTCCTCCACACGGGTATCAAACCCGAGTGACACCCAACTATTTCAATGTTACAGCTCAGCCCAGTTATAACCTTGACATTTTCAAAATGGAACACGGAAATCTGAGAGGAAAATACATTTTTTTTTAACACCTCGTTTCTGTGTAAATATGCTAAAAGCAAGCGACTATCGATTTGCTCCCTAAAAGCCTTTGTGGGGGTGCATTTTGGTTCTAGGAGCCAATAAGATATCAAACTGATGAGCAATTAGCCTCCTTTAATTGAAATAAATGTTCTGTAAGGTGCCCGATAATGTATTATCATTAATATTATTATTATCATTATCTTTAAATAAAGTCCGGCATGAATTTCCCTTAACCTTTCTAGCAAAAGTCGAGAAAAGCGCCGCACCTCATTGGGTCCCACTGTTTTGTAGCTGATCTGACGGTTGATGGAGGATTTAACAATCCCCGACACCAGTTTAGAGAGGTCTTTGTCATCTTTCTCCTCACATGGGATTTTCTCCACTGCAAAAACAAGAACAAAATTAAAAATCAGCTGGGGGGGGGGGGGGAGATAAATAAAATAGAGACATTCCAGCACTTGGGTTTCTCACGAGCAGCTAAAGCGAAACGCTTTGGGTTTGTCGAGACGCACGGCGGCGGTAGTCCTTTCATTAAAACGGTACCTCTCCATTCCCGAGATAAGACAAAATAACTCCAAATGGTTTCAGAGTGGATGACCTAAACCTCTAGTCAGCTTACCTTTAGCTTTCTTCTTGCCAAACAGACTCTTGGCCACCTTTGTGAAGAATTTCTTGGCAGGGCTGGGCGGGTGGAGCTCTGGCACCATCACACAGCTGCTGGGCGGCAGCTTATCAGGGGTGAAGCCCTGATGATGAACAGAGGGAATTGGGGAGGGAGAGAAGGGGGGGAGGGCAAACAGTGAGTGAAAATAAGAGTATTAAAAAAAGGAGGAGCGGAGAGACCACAGCGGTTTAGGAGCAGGGCACATTCCTGCTCCCCACTGCAGCGACGGTCACTGCTCCGGGAAGGAGCGAGCCCATTACTCCGAGCCAGCCGCGCTGCAAATAATACATGACATCCATGACGAAGATGAGTCATCACAACGCGAGCGCCCCCATTAAAGAGGCGAAGGACTTCTGTGTCGAATGATGACAAACAAGGATTTGGAAAGCGAACGGGGACTCCTCAGTACAGGTTATAAAACCGGCAAGAATCTGCCATAGTTCGGTCCCAACATGTCAAGCGGCGCCCCCGAATTAAGGCTCAAGCACGTGTGTGAAACGGGGTAATTAATTTTTTACATCCAACATTTGAGCGCTAGGGTTATAATTTTGCCATTTTGACATGAAGCCTTAAATATAGACGCTATGTTAAATGTTTCATAGCCGTCATAATTCTGGCGTGGGTTTTACATACCTTGGAGAAGAAGTCGTGGTTCAGGATCTGGTCCAGGCTCAGTCTGTCGCTAGGGTTCTTCTGCAGGATGCCAGAAATGAGTTTCTGGGCAGTGGGGGAAACATTGGAGGGCATGTTGTACCGAACCTCCTTTATGCACTTATAGGTCTCCTTCAGGTCTAGAGTCTCGAAGGGAGGGTTGCCGCACATCAGCGTGTACCTGAAGAAGATAAATAGTCGTACTCCGCTCGAGGGTCAATGCAATAAGGCGGCGCGGTAATTTTCTTCCAAATCTGAGCGACAGAGACGTGCATTATCACATCAGTAATACACTTTTTTAAATTCCAGTAATAATTAATGGCCTTGTTGAAATTAAACCTATTTGCAGGGGGGGGGAAGCAGCATTTGCGCTACTTTCATTACTTCAAACACGTTGCCGTACAAGTCAAAGCCCAACTCACTTCAACGTGTCAAACCGCCAAAGTAAATGTTATTTTAAGCGTGACACCGCAAAGCAAACAGCACGATATCATCGAGGTAAGGCAAGTCGACTCACATCACACAGCCTAGGGACCAGACGTCAGACTCTGTGCCATGCCCGTGTCTGTTGAGCACCTCGGGCGCCAGGTAGTTAGGGGTCCCACAAATTGTTCTACAAGGAAAAAAAAACAAAAAAAAGTTATTCTAAACCTCAAAAATCACTGAACCCCCCCCCCCCCCCCAAGTCGTGCCGGTCGCTGCTCCACCCCCTCTGCCGACCCGGGGAGGGCTGCAGACTACCACACGCCTCCTCCCATACATGTGGAGTCGCCAGCCGCTTCTTTTCACCCGACGGTGAGGAGTTTCACCAGGGGGACGTAGCGCGTGGGAGGATCACGCTATTCCCCCCAGTTCCCCCTCAACAGGTGCCCCGACCAACCAGAGGAGGCGCTAGTGCAGCGACCAGGACACATACCCACATCCGGCTTCCCACCCACAGACACAGCCAGTTGTGTCTGTAGGGAGCTGGAGGCAACACGGGGATTCAAACCGACCCCGTGCTGGTAGGCAGCAGAATAGAGCGCCAAGCCACCCGGACGCCCCAAAAGTCACTGAACTTTTAATGAATGTCTTGCTTGATAGACAGTTTAGTTGACAGTTAAATGATGCAGCTTCCGTTTCTTCCTTTCACCTTATAAATGGCAATCCATTATAGATGAGCGGTGTTTGGCGAAGTGGCGAGCAGGTATCTAGAAATCTGCAACAGTAAGTTGCTACCTGCAGGGCCACAGGTTGGGCTGCGTAGCTGAAATTGGGGTGCACCTTGGAGGTATGAAGACGATTAGGGACCGATGTAATGGTTTTAGTGGGTTATGCCTTACGCAAACACGCCAATAAGCAGTTACGAGACCAAAATGCTCCAAGTGTGCATTTTAGTTGAGTGGTGTAATCCATCTATAGGGGCCTACTGCTCGAAGAGAAGCATTGTTACAGGGCACTTATATTAATCTATTCTAAAAGTTACCATAACGGGCTTAACGTACATCAAAACCTCGACGACCACTGGGTCTGAGGTACGTTAAGCCAATTAGAATAGACCCTTTTGAAAAAGATTAATTGGACCGCCTCGGATTTCTCTACATTGAATACAATTTAAAAAAAAAAAACCCTTTATCCAAAGACCACCCCGTCGTAATATTTGGACACTTAGAAGCTATGAAGAATTAGGAAGAATTCCTGCCTTTTTTTCTGAACCATGACATTGATGATATGGATATTCCCACTGTGTTGCATATATATATATATATATATATATATATATATATATATATATATATATATATGCTCAATAATCCAGATAAGGAAATCGCATAAAGTTGTATCAGGTCATCTGGACACGTTTATCGAGAGAAACAACAGGTGGGGGGACACCTGCAGCCAGTTGAGACTGAAGAGGTCACTTAGATGATGACGAAACGTTTCTCTCAGTAAACGTGTCCAGATGAACCGATTCAACTTTCTGTGACTGCATTATAATATATTAAAAAAAAAAAAAAAGATTTGAAGCCACTTTTTTTTCCTCTCAAATGGATAGCATTTCCATAGGGGACGTTTTTAAGAAGACTCACTTCTTCCTCTGCTCGACTGTCTCCAGCTTAGCTGCGAGGCCAAAGTCTCCTAGCCGTAGCTCCATGTTCTCATTGACAAAGAAGTTGCCTGAGAGACAAAGACATTTGTCCGGTCAGCATTCCACAGATAACTGTCCGGCAGGCTGAAAACCAGAGTGGCTTGTGTGTGTGGAATTCAGACGTATGACATTACTACAACCTTCACTCAAGACAAACTCGTGGTACTTTCCCAATCTCACTCCCTCATACACACTCGCACACAAATGCATACCTAGTTTGAGATCTCTGTGCAGGATACCCCTGTTATGTAGGTATTTGAGGCCTGATATTATCTGTCGGAGGTAGTAGCGAACTTCTGGCTCTGTCAGTGTGTGCCTTGCCTTCCAAATGTGTGCCAAGGACTGTAAAAACAGGGAAATGAGAGTATTGTCAACTCTTGTGCCATCAGTGGGGGTGTACTAGGCTGCCACACACACACACACACACACACATACACACACACACACACACACAATTATAGAGCAATGGTAACGTAGGCACAATTTAGATGGCGTGCACCGAGATCCTATCTACAATTAATGGCAACTTGGCCATCAGAAAACGTTCAAAATTCCCCTAAAACATGTGGGCTGCACTATGGAGCAGTATACAAAGCAGGTCATGAACCTAAAAGGAAGTCACATGCGGGCTATAGTCTAGTACTGAAACAATATGGGTGCACCGAGATCCTATCTACAATTAATGGCAACTTGGCCATCAGAAAACATATTCGAAATTCCCCTAAATCACGTGGGCTGCACTCTGGAGCAGTATACAAAGCAGGTCACGAACCTAAAAGGATGTCTCATTGCTTATTCAGTGGGGCTGTGGTCTTACCTTTCGACTGCAGAGCTCGAGGAATATATAGATGTTGTCTTGGTCTTCAAAATGATGGGAGAACTTCACCACATGTTTGTGCGACAAGGTTTTGTGGAGCTCAATTTCGTTTGTGATCTGTCAAGAAAATGGACAATACAATAGTGTGCAAACAATAGGCTATGGAGGCCATGGTAATCACATAAGCCACCCAAGGAATGCGTGGAATCTGACAAAAAACGGCCTTGATGCAAAACACTGCGATGAGGATCAAGTACCTTTTCCCTCTGATGCGGCTTGGACACCCTGTTCTGTGGAATCACCTTCACAGCGTACATTTTGTTGCTGGTAAGGTCTGTCATTTCGTAGCATCGTGCAAAGCCACCCTTGAGGGAGAACAAAACAGACCCACAGACAGACTGGGCATTTATATGTGCATCAGGTTGTAAACTTGCAACGCCCATCAATCACAGGCCTCAAGGGATCCCTGGATCAATAGCCGTGCAAGGACCAAAGAAGAAGAAGAAGAAGGAAAAAAAGACAAGCCTGCTCTGCTAGTCTGGCAGGCAGACAAAAGGGTTTTAAGTGACCATCGCATGGGAAATGACCGGTCCAAGGGATCCCATCTAAAAGGCCATTACGCAACACCCATTTTAGTCAGCTGTGTGGCTTTAATTAAGATGCAATGTGACACGTAAATGGATATATATATATATATATATCATTGGTTTTTTTGGCTCGAGGGCTCTGACAAGACGCTGGAAATAAATGTAAAAGAGAAATAATCCTCTCACGGGATCATTGATCCCGAGATGGCAAAGCAAATCTCTCTTTGCAGATTTATCTCTGGTCATCAACGACGTGGATACGATTATTGCTTGACGACTCTGGGGAGGATGGATGGATGAGATGCATGGATGGATGGATGGATGGATGGATGGATGCATGGACTCGGACGAGGCAGACGGGGGTGGGGGGGGTGGGGGCGACCGCATTCATTAACCGTGAAAACTGACGAGACGTCCCTAATCTATGCGGCAGGCAGCAGAGAAAGGACCCGGGTGGCTGCTAAAGCCGAACATACCGATGACGTGCCGCGTGTTGATACAGTGTTTCCCGGCACGGCGCGCGCGTCGCAATCGCGTTTTTCCTTTTCTTTTTTTTTTTTAATGATGTCTCGCAGACAACGCGCCCGTGTTCCGTCGCGGATGCGCACCGTGTCGCAGTTAGCGCTTCTTAATTCACTTGCCATGGGGGGGGGGGGGTAAATACGGAGGGTGGGGAGGGGGTAAAAATCACCACTATTAAATCACAGCGTGTGTGTGTGTGTTGAAATATCGGGGAAGGACCGGTACAGGACCGGGGCTGGACCGGGACAGGACCGGGACAGGACCGGCGCCCCGGTCACACCTTGCGTCCATTCGGCGGTGACGCGCAGCGAACAGCTGGGGAAGAGTCGGGTCATCTGGCGCCACGAGGTCGTTGCCTAGTCCCCGCGCCGGGCACGCTCACCTGTGGCCACTAACGGCGTTTATTAGTCAAATTAAGCAAGAAACGCCGAGTCTCTCACAACACCCCCCCCCCATAACAAGAAGACCCCCGAGCAGCAGAAGTCAGACGTGGCCCCCCCCCCAACACATGGGACTCCCGCCCGCCAGCTACCGTGAAAGCGCCGCTGATGTGGAAGCCGTACCTTTCCCAGAAGCTTCCCTTTGCTGTAGCGTCTCCCCGTCCGGGAGTCCGTCACCACCTGGGCGAGCTCCGGCTTGCTCTGCTCCGGCTTAGTGCGGCTGGTTTTAACGGGGGGGACGCCGCCTTGTTGCGGGGGTCCCCGTTCGGAGCAGGGCTTGAACATATCCGGATTGACGGCGGCGAAGCAACCGGTATCCATGGGGACGAGCGGGCTTGGGCGGGTTCGTAAATCCTCCCCGGCTCGTCGGTGCTCTGCCCTCGGCTTCGACGTCGGTTCTGCTCGGTACTGCGGCGCGGCTCACAAGCGCTTTGCCATGCCCGGGCCTGCCGAGCGGCCAGGCGCTCCGATATATAGCCTCGCCGTGACGTCATGAGAGGGGCGGGCCGGTGGGCGGGGCGATGCCGGGGGACGGGGGGAGTCGACACGATTTGCCCAGGCGCGTTCTCGATCAAGCGCTCGCTCCCTCCCGCCGCGACTCCCGGGGTACAGAAACATGAATGAACCGTCTCGCGGAGAAGAATCGAGTCACGCCGGCGCGGCTCGTGTCTCGCAGCTGCCGAGTTTGTAAATGGCGGAACGTTCCCTTAAGCCAGTGTTTCTCAACCGGGGGTCCGCGGACCCCTAGTGGTCCGTGGTGTAATTGCAAGGGGTCCGTGAAAATGAAATATCTTTTAAAAAAAAAAGATCCTATGACATTTATAGAAATAGGATTGTTTTACTCTAATGTGACTGAGACCTTTATCTACCTAAACTATAAAGGGTAACAGGACTTTTTTCTCTAATTACATCTGTTTCACAAGTGTCATTTATTGTATTTTAATAAGAGATCTCGCTCCCGTTTGCATTGTTAAAAGTTACTGCATCAAAATTCTGTTGTTACATATATCTGAAAGTTACTGAATACATATTCTGTTTTGTTACATATATCTGAAAGTTACTGAATACATATTCTGTTTTGTTACATATATCTGAAAGTTACTGAATACATATTCTGTTTTGTTACATATATCTGAAAGTTACTGAATACATATTCTGTTTTGTTACATATATCTGAAAGTTACTGAATACATATTCTGTGTTGTTACATATATCTGAAAGTTACTGCATAAGAATTCTGTTTTGTTAACTATATCTAAGTTACAACTGAAAGCTCTTATTTTTGCCCCAAAGAGTGAATCAATGCTATAATGCAATTTAAAATGCAGTTTCTACTGTTTCTATCAAATTGCAACCCCCTCCCCCAAAATCAGGTGGAGGGGTCCTCAGGGTAGATCAAAAATACGCAGGGGGTCCAGGACCCCCAAAAGGTTGAGAACCACTGCCTTAAATTACTACCGCCACCTGAGCCCCCACCGGGGCCACACCTTCCTTCTGAGAAGTGACATTAAGATCGCAAGTTAAAATCCTATTAAAAGCGCCGTGCGTGTTAATTACTGGGGATAAAACCGAGCACCTCCCATTAGAAAACAATGACGCGATGTGGCTATTCCACTTTAATTAGATTATTAAACTCTAATTGGGTGCCCTGCAGTAGACTGACACCACACAGAGAGAGAGAGAGAGAGAGAGAGCGAGAGCAATTATTGGTTAATACTCAAAGATTGAACAAATTAAATCTAAACGGGTCCCATATTGATTTTGGACTCGGGGGTTGGAAGATTTCCTGTTCTTCAGGTGACGTCATGAAAATAAATATCAAATGGCGTGCAGTGTTTCTCAACCCAGTCCTCAAGGGGACCCCTATCCTGCAGATTTTCTTTGCAACCCTGCATAGGTGCCCGTTTGTAGTCGTTCAACCAATCAGCAACGAATTTTGTCAGACGTTGCACACCTTGCATAATTAAGTGCTGCGACATGATTGGTCGAGTCAGTACAAGCAGGGCTGCCTATGCAGGGTTACGATGAAAACCTGCAGGATAGGGGGTCCTCGAGGACTGGGTTGGGAAACACTGGGCCGTACGGAATAGATAAAACAAGCCAGACGTTGATGGATTAGGACACTTGAAATATAGTGGCCGATACCGCCACCTGGTGGACGGCTGAGGCAAATTCCACGTGGCTGCTATTGGACGGGCCTGTTTGCAAGGCCTACTCTGCAAGGCTGCGTGTCAGCTCTGGTTGCGTTGAAACCTTAAATGTAGACAGTCCATTTCATGACCCAGACCAACCACCCTGGCTTGTATTGGGGAATAATTACAACACATGCCAGGATACCTCTGAGCTCTGAAGCCAGTTATTCGGAGAGCCAGATTGGCAGTCAGATTAACAATATACATCGTACCCCCCCCCCAGATAAACATATGCTTATGCTGGGGGGGGGGGTTATACATAATGTCAGCCTTTTTTTGTTCTGGTTTGCTATTATAAAAAATGCCATGCTGATTTTAAGTGACAAATATTCTGCAGGATGGTGAACTTTTGAGGTTTGTAAATAAATGAGGACACAATATGTGTATTTAGTTGGTACCAATACTTGACCAACTAATTCCCTTATCTATTTATATCTATATATGGAGTGTGTTTAATGCCAGGGGCTGGAGACTAACCCAGCAGGCATTAAGCGAAAGGCACGGAGACGGCCTGGAAAGCTCAGCAGGTTGTCGCAGGGCCCACCCTGTCGTTCACACACCACTCACATCTACGACAAGACTCCGGGGTCACCTAACGTGTCTCTCTTTGGACTATGGAGAGAAACCCACTCTAATCTAAAAGCTGCAAAGAAATCAGATCGGAGGCAGCAGGACTCGGTGAAGCCATGTAATTCTGATGACGGTGTGAAAACCCTGAGAGCGGGCAACAAGATGCACAATCGATGCAAGAAAACAAAATCGCAGGAAGTTGAACCCGTTCACCTGGACACGTTTATTGAGAGAGGGTTTGTCCAGATGAACCGAGTCAACCTGGGGATTTTCTCACCTGGATTATTAGCATGCATAAAAGACATTAAGAAAAACAAAACAGCTCAACTTTGGCTCGAGCACATTTTTACAAACGTTTTGTTCACAGGAAAAAATGAAGTGGTTACAAAAAAACAAAAAAAAGAACTAAGACAAAATTAATGTAAAACACAATTAAGCATATTTAAATGTCGGAATGTCAAACCCCTTCAATCCAAACAACTGTAGGACGACCCTCCGTAACGTACATCACTAAATGGCAAACTTTTACCAGATGTCTCGAGAGTGTTGTTGGAAAAAACTGATGCGACTTGTGTGGGATGAATGCGTAAGAGGTGCCGTATAAAAATCAAAAGCATCATTTGGCAGCTAGAAAGAAACCAGAATTACGACAACGGGACCACTTTTTCCTCCCTCTTCCTGAGGAGAAAAAGCCCCAAGTCGTCTCCACTGAACCACGCGGGGTGTCTGACTGGGCAAATATACTGGGAAATGTTTTCATTCGTCAAACAGCATTTAATTGAATAAATTTAGCACGACACCATCGGAATGTAGAGTTTTCCGTTTAAATGTGGCTGATAGTTTCATGTTTGTACATTTTTCACTTCATATCGACCGTATCAAGTTTAAGGAATTCTGAAATGAGGATACAGAAAGACTCATATCGGGGAAGACAAGTATGAAATGCTTTTTTGTTTTATATATTTCTTTTTTTCCCCCTCCAAATTATGAAGCAGAATGATTTCTTGCTGTTTATGTGTGTAGCACCCCAGTATTGGAACCACATCATTAAAGTTTTTCCGACAAATGTTTACGCACCGTACCCCCATTTCTGACTACCATGACGGCTGCTGCTTGGTTTTCAAAACGGGGCCAAAGTGGGCCAACTAGGGCATCAATATTATTGGTCAAGCGGGTAATAAATATTGTTTCTCGTCTCACGCTGTAGCCTTTTCAATCCGACTGCTCATTTACTTAGTCTGGATAAGGGACAGGTGATATCGCTCGGCTCAAAAGTCCATCATATCCTCTCCTTTCATCTTCTTTTCCTGGGATTCTGTCCAAGCCTTGTTGATGGTCCTCTTCATCTCGTCGTCTCCCTCGGAGTATATCTTCTTCAGCATGTTCATCAGGCCTTCACTGGGGTCTGCGTTCTCATCCATGGGGGGTTTGCTGGAGGAGAAGTGGGAGACGAGGATAAAGCTGTGTGTATGTGGGGTTAGTGTGCGTGTCTGTATGTGTTCTTGGGGTTGTTAACCTTCAACCTGTATTTTGGGTGTGTCCTGAACACGTAATTTCTCTGTCCAACATTCAGTGAATAGTGACACAAAGCATATTGACATGGAGCTGAGCTTCTAGTGAAATCAACGTTTTGTGCGTATCACTTTAACGAGATTCATGTTTGATGAACTTACTCTTTTTCTTTAGTTTGCTTTTCAACCTGTGTTAGGCACTCCCACTTCTTGGCTGTCTGCTTCTTACACATAACCAGGACCATGTCTGTCTTTATCTGTAAGGGGGGGGGGGGGGGGGTTACACAAAAAAAATAGTTTGCAGCTGCAAAGACCACTGGGCAATACTGGAATTAATTAAGGAACTTTGAACCCAGTTTTCCTGACTGATCAACAGCCAAGCCCAGAAAGAGACGACGATGAACTAAAAGGCTACTAGATACCTAAGCTTGCGATTTTAATTTGCATTCATTTTATCTGAAATGTTCCACAATTTTATGTAACAGCTGTTTCATAAAGATGTCTCAAAACACGCTTGCATCTGCTGTAGTGTGCTAACTCTAGGTTTGTCTCATTTAGATAGATTTGGCCAACTAGGGTCTGTGCGGGGAAATACTAATAACCGCTATGACTACCGGTGGATTACAAGTGCCTGGGACTCGGGACTCAAGTCACCTTTTTAAAGCTGTCCTTTGCATCGACTGGACACAGTAGATTGATAATGGTCATCTGGTGGTTCTTCCCATCTAGATCCTTCACCAAAACAGAAAATGACCTGCAGAACAGAGTACAGTAAAGCACATTAAGACAAATAATCAAAGAAATGAAATGTAGATATATTATTACTGACAGTAACAGAACATGTCTCAGAAGTTACACAATGCTGTAAAATAAAAAAGGAACACACAATCAGCAACAGAAAGCACCGCTAGTTTCATTAATGTCTAGAACTTGTTAATACTTAACCATTGACTACTACCGTAAACTACAACACAGTGATGGCAATCCCAGGTTATCAGTTATCTCAAAAATTACATAAATATATATCTTACAGTGCAAGTGAATTTGATTTTTTTCTGTCATAGATCATTGCTTGTTGCATTATTTTCTTTGTTTAAATTGCACTGCATTTACATTACTAAATTTGTGCAAGTTGATGTCGAGTGTATGCTTTTATACCAGAGGTTAATAAAAATCGCATATGCGTATCTTTCTACATAAATCTTCAGTCACCCCAACCTTACTTTTTAATTTGCAGCTTGATGATCAAAATGACATCAGTGACTGTGATGTCCGTTAGAGGAGGGCTCAACCTTGCACATCGCCTTACCTTTCTGTGAAGCTGACCTCCACATTTTCTGATGGAATCTTGTGCACTCCCTTCAGTGTGAGGTAAATTTTGACAAATTTGTCCGACTGGTCCCAAGCTGCACCGATGACACAAAACTGTCAGTGACTCACAGGTAATCAGACGTTGCTCAGATCTCTACTTCACAAAACATTTGATATCACCAGGTAACTTTCAATCTAGTGAGTATCTTTACCATAGTTGGTGATCTTCACTGTGTATGCAGCTTTGCCAGCGGAGGTCAGGTCTGCCTCTCTCCTAGCCTGTTGCTCTTTTTTCTGCTGTTTGGCAGCGATTTCCTTCTCCACCTTCTTCTGTTCCTGCCTCAGCACCTCTTGCACTCTCTTCCTCTCTGCTTTCTCCAACAGGGCTCCCAGTTCCTGCAGGTCGGCCTCCAGCTGGTTAATCTGTATTGGAAAAAGAAAACTCCTTAGAAAAATCTATTACTACTACTTTCAGCTGCTCCCGTTAGGGGTCGCCACAGCAGATCATCCGTTTCCACCTCTTCCTGTCTTCTGCATCTTCTTCTGTCACACCAGCCACCCGCATGTCTTCCCTCGCCACATCCATAAATCTCCTCTTTGGCCTTCCTCTTCTCCTCTTCCCTGGCAGCTCCATATTCGGCATCCTTCTCCCAATATACCCAGCATCTCTCCTCCACACATGGCCAAGCCATCTCAATCTTGCTTCTCTTGCTTTGTCTCCAAACCGCCCAACTTGAGCGGTCCCTCTACTATAATCATTCCTAATCCTGTCCTTCTTCATCAGTCTCAACGAAAATCTTAGCATCTTCAACTCTGCCACCTCCAGCTCCACCTCCTGTCTTTTCGTCAGTGCCACTGTCTCCAAATCATACAACATAGCTGGTCCCACAACCATCTTGTAAACCTTCCCTTTAACTCTTGCTGGTACCCTTCTGTCACAAATCACTCCTGACACTCTTCTCCACCCACTCCACCCTGCCTGCACTCTCTTCTTCACCTCTCTCCTGCACTCCCCGTTACTTTGGACAGTTGACCCCAAGTATTTAAACTCATCCGCCTTCATCACCTCCATTCCTTACATCCTGACCATTCCACTGTCCTTCCTCTTATTCACGCATAGTTATTTCCGTCTTGCTCCTACTGACTTTCATTCCTCTTCTCTCCGGTACATACCTCCACGTCTCCAGGCTCTCCTCAACCTGCACCCTACTCTCGCTACAGATCACAATGTCATCTGCGAACATCATCGTCCATGGAGACTCCTGCCTGATCTTTTCCGTCAACCTGTCCATCACCATTGCAAACAAGAAAGGGCTCAGAGCCGATCCTTGATGTAATCCCACCTCCACCTTGAACCCATCTGTCATTCCAACCTCACACCTCACCATTGTCACATTTCCCTCATACATATCCTGCACCACTCCTACATACTTCTCTGCAACTCCCGACTTCCTCATGCAATACCACACCTCCTCTCTCGGCACCCTGTCGTATGCTTTTTCTAAATCCACAAAGACACAATGCAACTCCTTCTGACCTCCTCTATACTTCTCCATCAACATTCTCAAAGCAAACATCACATCTGTGGTGCTCTTTCGTGGCATGAAACCATACTGCTGCTAGCTAATTGTCACCTCTCCTCTTAACCTAGCTTCTATTACTCTTTCCCATATCTTCATGCTGTGGTTGATCAACTTTATACCTCTGTAGCTGCTACAGTTCTGCACATAAAACTCCTTAGAAAAATAAATAAGTAAAAAACAAGTAAATAAAAAATGTTTCAAGTTTTAAGTTTATACTTAGTGAAATGCTTTTTTTGTTGGCTTAACACACAAGTGGAAAATAAAGGTACTTATAAAAAAGTACTTGGAGAAATCAAAGTGCAGAAACAGGATATATGTACTTTGTTGTGTGCTACAGTAGAGAATGGGCTATTGACAGGTGCACATTTCTGTAACGTTTGGCAGAACTTGGAAGATGCCTTCTGCTTATAATTATTTCAGAGATAACTGGCTATATTTGCGCCTTGTCCGCCATTGTCGTAGCTTCCTCCTGGATGCGTGTTTACGATCTCGATTTGGCACCTGGTCACTACGTTTTTAAAGAGTCTCGCTGCCTTGAGGTTAACACCCAGAAACGTCCTGTACACAGCAAAATAAGAAAACACAGGCAGAGGACAGGGTCTCTGCAGATATACACACCACCACACACATCTAGTGGCTCATAGGTGATGACTGGGAGGGATTATTTTTGTATGAGTCTGTACATTTAGGAAAATCCTACTTGTTCTACCTTTAAGCAACCGACTACCAATATGGGTGATATTTTTAGAAAGGCATTATGTAATTTCCCCACTGAAATACACAATTCTCAAAACACATACATTTGATGCTATTGCAATGAAGATTTATTTTAGCCCTAAAAAAGGTGGGGGTCTTCTGCAGTCTTCAAACATAAAGATGGACAAACTGTGATTCAGTGCAAATACCCTCCACTATATATTACACAGTACCAGTCAAAAGTTTGGACACACCTCACTGAATGTATGTGTTTCAAAATCTTGAATTCATTGCTTATTTCTGCTTTTTTCTTCTTTTTTTTTACATCGCCAAGCACAATGCCAAGCATTGGATGGAATGGTGTAAAGCACGCTGCCACTGGACTCTGGAGCAGTGGAAATGCAGTCTATGGAGTGACGAATCACGCTTCTCTGTCTGGCAGTCTGATGGACGAGTCTGGGTTTGGCAGATGCCAGGAGACCTTTACCTGCCTGACTGCATTGTGCCAACTGTTAAGTTTGGTGGAGGAGGGATAATGGTATGGGGTTGTTTTTCAGGGGTTGGGCTAGGCCCCTTAGTTCCAGTGAAGGGAAATCTTAATGCTTCAGCATACCAAGACATTTTGAACAATTCTATGCTCCCAACTTTGTGGGAACAGTTTGGGGAGGGCCCTTTTCTGTTCTAGCATTACTGTCTGTGCCCCAGTGCACAAAGCAAGGTCCATTAAGAGATGGTTGGGTGAGTTTGGTGTGGAAGAACTTGACTGGCCCTCACAGAGCCCTGACCTCAACCCCATCGAACACCTTTGGGATGAACTAGAACGGAGACTGCGAGCCAGGTCTTCTCATCCAACATCAGTGCCTGACCTCACGAATGCTCTTCTGGATGAATGGGCAAAAATTCCCACAGACACACTCCAGAATCTTGTGGAAACCCTTCCCAGAAGAGTGGAAGCTTTTATAGCTGCAAAGGGGGGACCAACTCCATATTAATGCCTATAGATTTAGAATGGGATGTCATAAAAGCTCCTGTAGGTGTGATGGCCAGGTGTCCCAATACTTTTGTCCATATAGTGTGTATATATATCTGGTAGAAATTAAGAGTTGGGACCGAGCCGATCCAATATCGGTATCGAGTTCCAATACTGACGTAATTCACTCATCAGATATTGGCCTGACGTTACCGATCCACAATCAATCTCGATTCCATAGTTTTTCCATGTTTTCATTAGGGTTAGGCGATATGTAAAAATGTTCCTACCGGCCATCGTCAGCCCAACAGTCGGCGATTGCCGATATAGAGCCTGGCTCTTGGTGATGACAAGTGAAGACCCACAGATCAGCTGTTTGGGTCAGTTCGTTAGTCAGTCTGTTCACTCTCTGTCTGCAAAAGTTCTTCTGTGAACTCTGGTTCAATGACGGTATCCTCCTGTCTCCACAGTGAACGGCATTTCGTTGCTGCTGTCACCACTCATTTTTATTTTCCTGCACTTTTTTCCTCTTCTATCTACTACTACTACTACTACTTTCAGCTGCTCCCCGTTTCCATCTCTTCCTGTCCTCTGCATCTTCCTCTGTCACACCAGCCACCTGCATATCCTCTCACCACATCCATAAATCTCCTCTTTGGCATCTCCTCTTTTCCTCTTCCCTAGTAGCTCCATATTCAGCATTCTTCTCCCAATATACCCATCATCCCCCCTCCACACATGTCCAAACCGTCTCAATCTTGCCTCTCTTGCTTTGTCTCAAAACCGTCCAACCTGAGCTGTCCCTCTAATATACTCGTTCCTAATCCTGTCCTTCTTCGTCACTCCCAATAAAAATCTTAGCATCTTCAACTCTGCCACCTCCAGCTCCACCTCCTGTCTTTTCATCAGCGCCACTGTCTCCAAACCATTTTTTTCCTCTTCTATAATCTGCTGAAATTATGACCCAAACAGCTGATCTGCAGGCTGCGTAATACAGTGTGCAGCTCTGCGTAGGACTACGCAAGTTCTACGGTTGAGAAAATGTAGTGCCCCCCCAAAAAATTAAATTGGCTTTCTGACTACAAAGTGCAAATACTCTAAATAGAGCACACACTAAACTGATATTGATTTTTTTTTTTAGGTGCGCCTTTTTTTTAGGTGACTAAAATACATTTTGCTTCTGGCCCCTTCCACAGCAGTACATTGCTTGCCAGGCCCTGCCTATACTCCTGCCTGCTTTGCCAAACTGTTGTGTGTGTGTGTGTGTGTGGGGGGGGATACACTGACTATGAATAAGTACCTCATACAATAACACTTCAAAAAGTCCAAACTATTCCTTTAACCAGAGTTCCCAGTAAAGTTGAATCAGTTCAGGTGATCCAACACGTTTCATATGCAACTTGCCAAATGGCAACTAGGGGTGTCATGATATACCGGTACTGACAATGACTGATATTTAAAAAATGAAATACTGATATCATTTTAATAATCTGGGCTCCAGATGGCGACTGAAATGATCACCAATGCGACTAATTTTGTGACCCTTTTTCTCCCTGCCAGTCGCCACCATTACCCACAAGCAAAAAATAAAATAAAATAGAAATGGCCATATGTTTTGTTTGTGTGCTGAACTCTCATCTCCTCTTGCGCCTGCGTCTACCTGACCTCTCGCGTGAACTCCTGTACGGTTTCCAATACATAAAGGTGTCTGCACTCCAGTCCTGCAGTGGTTGAAGCGTCGGCTGTACAGATGAATTGAAACAGTGGTTGAAGACAGTTTAACGTCACGTTTATCGGGTTAAACATTTGAAGTGCTAAGTTCAATGTAATTTAGTTCAATGGAGTTTGAATTTAGAAGTTAGATGTACCTAACTGCGTCGTTAGCTAATGTTAGCCAGCTGGCAAGAAAACGAAATTCAGCAGATGGTGCAAGTGTTAACTGTTAACGCTTGCACCATCATGATCAGTTCATTACAAACTCCTGAAGCTGCCTAATAACAAACTGATCATCTAAATCAGCTGTGTTGGAGCAGGAGGAGATCTAAAACATGCAGGAAAAGTGGTCCTCCAGGAGAGGTAGACTATGGAAGGCAGAGCAAACAAAGGCAGACAGCACAGAGGAGAAGGCAAAGGCAGTGTGAGGCAGCCCTTTAACAATGTAGCATATGACATCACTATATTTTGGCTCCTGAAAATTTGATTTAGCTATTTGGCGCCTAAATATTTTGGGTTTAGGTAGGCTCCTAGATTTATTTATTTTTTGGCCCGGAGCCCTGATAATACGCATATCGTATAAATAATCCAGCACCTCTTAAATCATTACCGTTTCCCCCCAAACACACACACATTACAATGCCATAACCAGCTAGCTAGCTACTACCCCCCCACACACACATCACGATGCCATAACTAGCTAGCTACCACCACACACACACACACACACACACACACACACACACACACAAAACATGACACCATAACTAGCTAGCTAGCTACTACCCCCCCCCCCACACACACACACACAAAACATGATGCCATAACTAGCCAGCTAGCTACTACCACAGTGTGTGGCTACTACTGCTGGGCAAAATCATGTCATGAAAAATGTAAAGAGGAAATAATTATACAATGACATGCTCAGTAGACATTAAATCACAGTATATCAGAGTGGTTAGTTGTCAGCCTGTGGTCTCACCACAAACTCTCTGTCCCCTGCTCCCCACAAGTGATTTTGTTTCAGCTGACATTGTATTGATGGCAGATGTTAGGCCTTGTGGAACTTTTGCTTATCAGTTCATCCGGTTGCCTTATCACTATCCATTAAGTGTAAATGTTCTTTTTGTATGCTTTTGTATAGTTGTGGTTACAGACTCTCTCTCTACTTTCCTACACTCGTATTTTGAGTGTAATTCATTTGCAAGAAGAAAAAAAAGAGAGAGAGAGATGAAACACACAATAAACAAAGTTAGAGATGAATTTGAATGATTGCATCATTATCCCTCCCCCCCAAATTTTCTATGGATATCACAATAATATTATTATTGTGACTTCTTTTGGCCTCGACAATCATCTACTACTACTACCACTACGACTACTTTTAGCTGCTCCCGTTAGGGGTCGCCACAGTGGATCATCAGTTTCCATCTCTTCCTGTCCTCTGCATCTTCCTCTGTCATGCCAGCCACCTGCATGTCCTCTCTCACCACATCCATAAACCTCCTCTTTGGCCTTCCTCTTTTCCTCTTCCCTGGCAGCTCCATATTCAGCATCCTTCTCCCAAAATACCCAGCATCTCTCCTCCACACATGTCCAAACCATCTCAATCTTGCCTCTCTTGCTTTGTCTCCAAACTGTCCAACCTGAGCTGTCCCTCTAATATACTCATTCCTAATCCTGTCCTTCTTCATCACTCCCAACAAAAATCTTAGCATCTTCAACTCCGCCACCTCCAGCTCTGCCTCCTGTCTTTTCATCAGTGCCACCGTCTCCAAACCATACAACATAGCTAGTCCTCACTGCTATGTTGTATACCTTTCCTTTCACTCGTGCTGGTACCCTTCTGTTGCAAATCACTCCTGACACTTTTCTCCACCCACTCCACCCTGCCTGCACACTCTTCTGCACCCCCCATTACTTTGAACAGTTGACCCCAAGTATTTAAACTCATCCATCTTCGTCACCTCTTCTCCTTGCATCCTCACATTCCTTTGCCCCCCCTTCGTTCGCGCATATGTATTCCCTCTTGCTCCTACTGACTCTCATTCCTCTTCTCTGCAGTGCATACCCCCACCTCTCAAGGCTCTCCTCAACCTGCACCCTACTCTCACTACAGATCACAAGGTCATGCGAACGTCATAGTGCACGGAGACTCCTGCCTGATCTCGTCCGTCGACGACTTTTGGCCATGATAATCACGTAGTGAAAATCTGATACCATGACTGCCCTAATGGCAACGTGTACTATTCACAGAGGATTGGGGAATAGGCTGGCGCGGGGGCCCAGTGGTTAGCGCTGTCGCCTCACAGCAAGAAGGTCCTGGGTTCGAACCCCGGAGCTGTCCAACCATGGGGGGGGGGGGGGTCATTCCAGGCCCTCCTCTGTGTGGAGTTTGCACGTTCTCCCTGTGTCTGCAGTGGGTTGGGGGGGGGTCATTCCAGGCCCTCCTCTGTGTGGAGTTTGCACGTTCTCCCTGTGTCTGCAGTGGGTTGGGGGGGGGGGTCATTCCAGGCCCTCCTCTGTGTGGAGTTTGCACGTTCTCCCTGTGTCTGCAGTGGGTTGGGGGGGGGGTCATTCCAGGCCCTCCTCTGTGTGGAGTTTGCATGTTCTCCCTGTGTCTGCAGTGGGTTTTCTGCGGTTTCCCCCACCATCAAAAAGACATGCATGTTAGGGTTAATACTCCTGTCTGTGCTCCTGACCGAGGTATGGCAAGGGCGCTGCACGGTGGCTGCCCACTGCTCCTAGCTACACTCCACTGGGATTAATAAAGTATATCCATCCATCCGTCATCCAAACGCTTATCCTGTTCTCAGGGTCAGAGCCTACCCCAACAGTCACCGGGCGGCAGGCAGGGAGACACCCTGGACAGGCCACCATGCCATCACACACAAAGTATATCAAGATTTAAGAAAAACAATAGCTGCAATGAGAGGGTAGTCAGACGGTGAGGGATGTACTTTAAAGGGGCTTTCAGACACAACTCTGGAACTCTGGAACCCCGTCATTTCCAATGGCTTGTGCCAGAACAGATCCACATTGTGTGTGTCAGAATCCCCCGAATCGGTGCAAGGCACGGGGGGGAATAATGGCACGTCAGGGAACCCCAGCCCGCCCCAGCTCGGGTCCGGGACGGCGACCACGTGGTGACCGTGACCACTGTGGTGGCTGCCATTTGCATACGAAACCTGCGTTAGCTCGCCGGTTTCGGTCGCTACGCAACTGTGACGTTTATACTATACAGGCTGGGGATACCCGACGGGCAACGTCACCTAGCCGAGTGATGAAACGTCCCCCCCTCCCCCGCCCCCCCTCTGGGATTTCGGTCCAAAGCATCGGCCCGTTGCTCGACAATACCGCCGCTGTTCTGCCGGTACACGACCCGTCCGAGAGCACATGGCCGGAGTCCACAATGGAGGCCGGCGTCAAAGCTGCTGAAACACCGCCTAGCTAAGGTGACCTGTTGTGAATAATCGAAACCCTGGTGCCACGTGGTGGCGCGACATAAGGAAGTCGAGCCGTTTACTCCGTCGTATATCGGTCCTCTGAACGCCGCCACCGCTTTCACTTTGAGACAAGAGCTGTAGAACCTTCCGGCACTGGTTACTGCCGAGTGCCAAGACGCGTTATGACTCGGCACGTCTCACACAAAAAGACGACATTGCTACCAAAAAACACGCGTTAAGGGCGTCGTAACGCTTCACCGCGGAGTTTACACAGCAACCGGTTAACTCGAGCCAACGCTTAGCGCCGTGAGTTGGTCGACGATGGCTTCGACGTGATGATTAATAAAACCGTGTTTACCTGCTCGGATAGGTCCATTTGGGGGGGGGGGGTTCCCTCGACGGGTTTGGTGTTGAAAATTAACCACCGGAATAACGTCGCGTTGCTATTGCGCGATAAGCCCGGCGCTGCTAAAACGTCCCCAGTAGCGTAGAGAACGTTTCTTTTGTTTGTTTTTTTGCGGATTGGAAAACGAACTGTTGGGCGTATACCGCCACCTAACGTACCGGAGGATGTATAACAGGTTCTAGTTTACATTAGTCTTGGAACAAAAAAAACCCCATATTCTATTAAGCAATTTATTTATTAAGAAATCTATTATCGCGCTTTGTTTCCCCCCCCCACACATCATCTCCATTTGTTTTCCTCCCTGAGGTTTCCTCCTAGTTTTTCTCCCTGTTAAAGTTTTTTTTTGCGGATTGGAAAACGAACTGTTGGGAGTATACCGCCACCTAACGTACCGGAGGATGTACAACAGGTTTTAGTTTATATTAGTCTTGGAAAAAAAACCCATATTCTATTAAACAATTTATTTATTAAGAAATCTATTATCGCGCTCTGTTCCCCCCCCCCCACACACATCATCTCCATTTGTTTTCCTCCCTGAGGTTTCCTCCTAGTTTTTCTCCCTGTTAAAGGTTTTTTTTGAGGGAGTTGTTCCTTTATCCAATGCAAGACGGGATGTAGTGTTGCTGTAAAGCCCCCTGTAATTTGTGATATTGGGCTGTGCAAATACAATTGACTTGACTTGACTCAATATCCCTTCCAAATCCCATCCTGTCGTCCGGCATCGCTCACCTTTTGTTGCGACCGTACCCTTTCCTCATTATATTACAGCGTGTGCACACTTGTGAATTTACTTTTCCCAACAGAGAGTCTTATTTAAACCAGTTTCAACAAAGCTTAACCAGGATTAAAATACCTCCTCTCTTCCACGTCTCCCTTTAACACCGTGTGCTCCAACTGTCTTTGTGTGTTCTATAGTATGTTCTGCCCTTACTGTCCCCGTCCCACTTTTTCTGCCAAAGCCCTGATATTTTTCTTTTTTATTAGTACTTTACCTCCCCCCTTTCCAAACAACGTGTCAATTATATGCCTCATACTCAGTGACCCTTTAGCCATCCTGTCTGCAAATTCATTGCCCTTTACTCCCACGTGAGCAGGTATCCAACAAAATTCTGCATATATTCCCAATCTTTGCATTCTAAATAAACATTGAAAAATGTCCAACGTAAGATCTTCCCTGGTTGACTTTATAGTCTGTAAATTCAAAAGTGCTGCTGCAGAGTCAGTGCACAACACCACCCCGTCTGGCCTCACTTCCTCCACCCACTGGAGACCTACAATCGCTGCCATCATCTCAGCTGTGTAACCGGTGACCGATCTGCAGTTCTATCCCCTAAGTGAATGTGAAATTGTGGGATGTATACTCTTGCCCCTACCTGATCATTTTGATCTTTTGAGCCATCGGTAAATATCTGTAAGTATTCATAAAAATGATTCCTTATTTACTGGTTTGCACAATGTCCTATTTCGCTTTCCACCTAATCTTTCCATTGTCCATGACGCGAAAATCAACTTCAGCCTTAGGAAACAGCCATGGGGGAATATTCCTTATTGCATTAGGGCAATAACACCTGTTTCTTTGACGTCAAGTTCTTCTGCCGTATCTTTTATATTCCATCCAAAACCATTTCCCTTTAAATCTGTTACACTCCCGGCACTCATATAGGGCACTTTTAGTAGTATTTTCATCCCCACATCCTCTAAGATGAATCCAGCAAGCTAATGCCAGTTGGTCTCTTCTGAGCTCTAATGGGATTTCTCCCATTTCCACCAGCACAGCATTACTTGGCGGTCATCTCATTGCACCGGTGCCAACTCTCAAGGCTTCATTTTGCATTCTTTCAATTTATTATAAGTGAGATTTGGCTACCGCCCCACAAACAAAACACCCATAATCAATTGCTGATCTCATCCAAGCCCTATATAAATCTATTAATGTCTGCTTATCTGCTCCCTAGTTGTATCCAGATATAAAGCTCTCATTAGATTGATTACTTTTTTTACATTTTGTTTCTAATTGTTCAACATGTATCTTCCATGTACATCTTTCATCGTCAAATTCCCAAGTATTTAAGTTTCTTTACTTATTCCATCCTTATTCCAGTCGCCCATATAAATGGAGACTCTGTTCATCTATCTTTCTCTTCCTAGTAAGGTACATATAGCAGGACTTACTGGTTGAAAGTTTAAATCCCCAATTGTATGACCATTGTTCAACCTTTAGAATAGCCTCCTTAATCTTTCTCAGCCCACTTGCATCATCTCTCCCCCCAACCCATATGGCCCCATCTTCAGCATATAGTGATGAATATATCCTTCTGTCTAGATTCATGAAAATATCGTGTACCGTAATGTTAAATAACACTAGGCTTATGACACTTCCTTGAGGGACTCCGTTAAATACACCATGCTCATCAGATAACTCCGGCCCCTCTTTAACTCTAAACTTTCAGTCTGATAGAAAATCTAGTACCCAGCTGAGTAACCTTCCACCAATGCCCGTTGTATTAATTTGACTTAGCATTTCTTCCCTCCACACAGTCATATGCTTTTTCAATATCAAAGAAAACAATCGCCATCAGTTCTTTCTTCAACGATTTCTCTTGCTTTAACAACAGCGTCCATAGTAGAGCTTCCTTTCCTGAATCCCTTAGCCCTCTCTGTTCTAGAACATAGTTCAGTCTTGGGGCCAAAATCTTTTCCACCCATTTGCAGAGATGTGAAGTTAAGGGTCTATAATTTCCTGCATATTTGGGATCTTTACTGGGGTTTACTAAAATGAGTGCACTCTTCCAACTTTTTGGCATCAGTCCTCCTCTCCATATCTTATTAAATAGTTCCAGGATGATACTCAGTACTTGACTCGTTGCAACATCTCAGTTTTGCCCTCTTCACACATTTACCATAGTCATATTCACCTCCCACAGTCCAAAGACATGTAGGTCAGGTGAATCGGCCGTACTAAATTGTCCCTAGGTGGATGGGTGGGTGGGTGGGTGGGGGGGCTGTGTTGGCCTGGCGGCCTGTCCGGGGTGTCTCCCCGCCTGCCGCCCAATGACTGCTGGGATAGACTCCAGCATCCCCCGCGACCCTGAGAGCAGGATAAGCAGTTTGGATAATGGATGGATGGATGGATGTTCACCTCCACATTTTGTACATCTTTGTCTACCGCTGGGCTACATGACCCATACTTTGGCGTTTATAGCATCTCATTGGGTTTGGGATATATTCTCTTACACAATAAGTGGTCCACCCCATTTTAATCTCTTCAGGAAGTGTGCTCTCGAATTGCACCAACATTGACAGACTGTCCTTTATACCATCTTTGTTTGTCCTAAGTCTCCTAACATCTAGCACCCCCCCCCCAACACCACCACCTCTGATTTCTTTCTTGACTTCCTCCTCAGTCATTTCTAGGGGAACATCTGAAATGACACCTCTCATGTTAGCCACTATACCAGGGACATGTGTTGTGACCCTTACACCGTCAAGTGTATGTTAACTTGAGGATTTTGTCTTGATGCTGCTTATTGGTGGCTGAGATAAGGACTCTTCGGTTGTTAAGGAATTCGGCAAATCTGATCTTTTCAAATATTTAAATTGCTTTGGTCATTCTCACTTGGTGAAAATGGCCTGTCTCCCTCCCAAACATGACTTTCCACTCCCTCTGCCGTCTTCCCGATTAGCTTGCTTTTTTGTAGCGCTCCCTTCGCCCTGATTACTTAGACCTGCTCAAGCTTCGTGCCTTTCCCTCCTCTCTGGCTTTTTCCTTCTTCTATTCGACGCGACACACCATTCCATCCCTTCCTCATGCTACCCGTCTCAATACACTCACCCCATCCAGATTCTACACTCTCAGTACAGCGGACTGCCATCCAATACATTTCACGAAAAGTTCGGTTTGCACAAAGCTTTGTCCTCCCTCTTCTCTCGACACCAACCCACAACCCATTAACATTAGTTCCACCCTCAATTAAACCAACCTCGGTGCTTCACTGACAGCAGTTTCAGCCAGTTCTAGCAAAAAACCAAAATACATTTTTGTTGATGAAACAAAACAAAACTAATTTATCTGTGCTTATTGGAAGATACTGAAGCGGTTATGGATATTGTTATTTTCTTGGCTGTAAGCAAGACTTACACTGGTGAAATAAACATCAGCGATGCTCGGCTACAAGCAGAAACTGCAGGAGCTACTTAGGATGTTGCAAGGGTGGTCAGAGCATTCGCACTGCGGTGAACCCTCCTGCATCTTCAGCAGGTATCTGAGGGTCACAACTAAATATATATACAACAGAATCATATCTTACTTCGATAAAGTAGATGTTTGTGATGCTATTGATTAAAATGGATTACCTGACTTTTTCAGCTAATAAAACATGACTGCAGCATCCACAACTTCACCAACACCTGATGACATACAAGGCAATCAAGGAAGAGATTACATAGATTACATTTTATTGATTCATACAATTCTGAATAATTTGCATTTACATTTTCCCCTTAGTATTATGTAATGGGTCATTATTCAGATCCAGAGAAGGAATGAGAAAATAAATGAAGCTTGGTGGCTTGAAGTTACTGCTGTATTCAGATCAGCATCAAGTGTTCTGTGAACAACGCTGTATTGGTTGGTGGTTATGAGGAAATTCGCCTTACATTGGCCACAGCAAAACCATCTGGTCCTCCATAGGTAGTGGATGTGAACTTATTTAGTTTCAAAACCACCATGTATGAAAAGGCCAAAACAAGTCTGTATGTGATTCTTTTGTCTCGTCCTTCTGATCCTGGCCAATGGAGAAGCCCGCTGGTCATCCAATCCTTTTCTATCACTCCACTGATGCCCAATCACCACCGAGCCCTGAGGATCCCACTCATTTGGTTGTGGTCAGCTAGGTGACGGAAGACAATGCGGCTAAGTCGCCACCTGCGCTTGACACCCCGGGGTCGTGAGGTCATCACACACCTATTGCGTATCCGCACAGGGCAGCTGTCTCGTGGTAGTGCAGCAATCTCCTTATCTGCCATCTCCTGC